>NW_027332045.1:300000-426880 GCF_048418815.1 Hemitrygon akajei | reverse complement strand
ATAAAGACCGTCCACCTTCTTAGCAACAGAGTCAACTTGCGTCGCAGCTTTGAATGTCCTATGGACTCGAACCCCAAGATCCCTCTCATCCTCTACACTGCCAAGAGTCTTACCATGAATACTACATTCTGCGATCATACGTGACCCACCTGAATGAACCACCTCACACTTATCTGGGTTGAACTCCATCTGCCACTTCTCAGCCCAGTTTTGCATCCTATCAATGACCCGTTGTAACCTCTGACAGCCCTCTACACTATTCGCAACACACCCAACATTTATATCATCAGCAAATTTACAAAACCATCCCTCCACATCCTTATCTAGGTCATTTATCAAAATCACAAAGAGTAGGGGTCCCAAAAACCGATCGCTGAAGCGCACCACTGGTCACCGGCCTCCATGCAGAATATGATCCGTCTACCACCAGACTTTGCCTTCTGTGGGCAAACCAGTTCTGGATCCACACAGCTATGGCCCCTTGGATCCCATGGCTCCTTTCTTTCTCAATAAGCCTTGCATGGGGTACCTTATCAAATGCCTTGCTGAAATCCATATGCACTGCATCTACTGCTCTACCTTCATCAATGTGCTTTGCCACATCCTCAAAAACTTCAATCAGGCTCTTAAGGCACGACCTGCCTTTGACAAACCCATGCTGACTATTCCGAATCATATTCTGCCTCTCCAAATGTTGATAAATCCTGCCTCTCAGGATCTTCTCCATCAACGTAGCAACCACAGAAGTAAGACTCACTGGTCTATAATTTCCTGGGCTAACCCTATTCCCTTTCGTGAATAAGGGAACAACACAATCAACCCTCCAATCCTCCGGAACCTCTCCTGTCCTCACTGAAGATGCAAAGCCTATTGCTAGAGGCTCAGCAATCTCATCCCTCACTTCCCACGTTATCCTGGGGTACATCCCATCCGATTCCGGTGACTTATCCAACTTGATGCTTTCCAAAAGCTCCAGCACATCCTCTTTCTTAATATCTACATTCTCAAGCTTTTCAGTCCACTGCAAGTCACCCCACAATCACCGAGATCCTGTTCCATAGTGAATACTGAAGCAAAGTATTCATTAAATTCCTTCTCAATTTCCTCCGGCTCAATACACACTTTTATATTGTCACACACGATTGGTCCTATTCTTTCACGTATTATCCTGTCGCTCTTCACATACTTGTAGAACGCCTTAAGGCTTTCCTTAATCTTGTCTGCCAAGGCCTTCTTATGGCCCCTTCTGGCTTTCCTAATTCCGTTCTTAAGCTCTTTCCTGCTCGCCTTATAATCTTCTAGATTCATATCATTACCTAGTTTTTGCTCCTTTCGTTAGCTCTTCTTTTCTTCTTGACGGGATTTAAAACAGCTTTTGTGCCGCTCGGTTCCTGTACCCTACCACCCATTCCCTGTCTGATTGGAACGTATCTACGCAGAACCCCACCAAATATCCACTGAACATTTGCCACATTTCTTCGGTAGGTTGTCCTGAGAACATCTGTTTCCAGTTCTTGCCTGATAGTCTCATAGTTCATCGTACCCCAGTTAAATTTTTCACTAACTTGTCTGTTCCTACCTCTCTCCAATGCTATGATAATGGAGATAGAATTGCGATCACTATCTCCAAAATACTCTCCCACTGAGAGACCTGACACCTGAAAAAGTTCATTTCCCAATACCAGATCAAGTGCAGCCTCTCCTCTTGCAGACTGATCTACGTACATATTGTGTGAAGAAGCCTTCCTGAACACACGTAACAAACTCCATCCCATCTAAACCCCTCACTCTAGGGAGATGACAATCAATATTTGGGAAAGTAAAATCTCCCACAACAGCAACCCTGTTATTATTACTCCTTTCAAGAATCTGTCTTCCCATCTGCTCCTCGATGTTCCTGTTACTATTCTGTGGTCTATAAAAAACACCCAGTTGAGTTACTGACCCCTTCCTATTCCTAACCTCCACCCACAGAGAATCTGTAGACAACCCATCCATGCTTTCCTCCTTTTCTGCAGCCGTGACACTATCTCTGCTCAACAGTGCCATGTCCCCGCCTCTTTCGCCTCCCTCCCTGTCCTTTCTGAAATATCTAACGACTGGCATTTGAAGTGGCAATTCCTGCCAGTGCGCCATCCAATTCTCTGTAATGTCCACAACACCATAGCTCCAAGTGCTGATCCACGTTGTAAGCTCATCCGCTTAATTCAAGATACTCCTTGCTTTCAGATAGACACATCTCAAACCACCGGATTGAGCGCTTCCCTTCTCTATCACTTGCCTCTAATCCTCCCTTTCGCACAGTCTCCAAACGTTCTCTATGTGTGAGCAAACCTCTCTTTCCTCCGTCACTTCAGTTCGGGTCCCAATCCCGAGCAATTCTACTTTAATCTCTCCCCAATAGCCTTAGCAAACTTTCCCGCCATGACATTGTCTCCCGTCGGATTCAAGTGCAAAGCATCCTTTTTGTACAGGTCACACTGCCCCAGAAGAGGACTCAATGATCCAGAAAGCTGAATCCCTGCCCCCTGCTCCAATCCCTCAGCCACGCATTCATCCTCCATCTCATTCTATTCCTGAACTTACTGTCACGTGATCCCGAGATTACTATCTTTGAGGTTCTACTTCTTAACTTTTTCCTAATTCCCTGCAGACCTTTTTCTGGCTGCTCTGCTTCGCACTTCAAGATATCGTGGACGCGATCAGAAATATCCCGGACATGGCACCTAGGAGGCAAACTACCATCCGCGGTTCTTTCCTGCGTCCACAGAATCGCATATCTGACCTCTTACCCATAGAGTCTCCTATCGCTGCTGCCATCCTATTCCATTCTCTACCCGTCTGAGCCAATGGGCCAGACTCTGTGCCAGAGTTGCTTCCCACAGGTAGGCAGTCACCCACCACCCCCCCCCCCACAACAGTACTCAAGCAGGAATACTTATTGTTAAGGGGGACAACCACCGGTGTATCTCTAATACCGGCTTCTTGCCCTTCCCTCTCCTAACTGTTACCCATTTCTCTGTGCCCTGTGGTCCGGGGGTGACTACCTTCCTAAAGCTCCTCTCTATCACATGCTCACTCTCCCTGACCAGACGAAGGTCATCGTGCTGCAGCTCCAGTTCCCTGACGCGTTCTCTAAGGAGTTGCAGCTCGATACACCTGGTGTAGTTGTTTATATTGGAATGTAGGTACAGGGATGCAATGTTCATGCTCCACAAGCAGTCCTCAGACCACACTTACAGTATTGCGTGCAGTTTTGGGCTCCTTATTTTTAAATTGATATAATGACATTGGACAGGGTTTAGAGAATATTCACGAGAAGGATTACAGGAATGAACGGGTTACCATATGAGGAACGTCTGGCAGCTCTAGGCCCGTTTTCGCTGGAGTTCAGGAGAATGAGGTGGGATCTCAGAGAAAGATTCCAAATGTTAAAAGGCCTGAATAGGTCAGATATGGCTAAGTTATTTCCCATGATAATGGAGTCTAGGAAAAGAGGGCACGAATTCAGGATTGTAGGACGTCCATTTAGACCAGACATGCGGAGAAATTACTTTAGTCAGAGGGTGGTAAATCTGCCGAATTTTTTGTCACGAGCAAGTGATTCAGTACATTGAAGGCAGAGATAGATAGGTGTTTGATTAGCCAGTGAATTAAAGGTTATGGGGAGAAGCAGGGGAGTGTGAACAACTGGAAGAAGTGGATCACGAATTGAATTGAAGCACGAGGAATGATTTTCCCACTGGCCCCATAATCACAACCTAATCTAACCTAACATGCTCTTCATTTCCTCGATCAATCAAAAAGCCGAGATACCAAGAAGACGAGAGGTATCCAGTTAGCTAAACTGCAACCAAAGAAAACAGGTCGCCCTAATCTCTCCGTGACAGGGTGGAGTGACTCTGAATCTCCAGTAAACCCTGTTGATTTAAACCGGGCGACCCACCACACCCAGATGCGAAATACAGATTGCAGTAAAGTTTAATTAGGGAGGTTACATCTTACTCTGAGATGAAGCCTTATAACTCGGTCTCAAATCATTTTATGACCCAAATTGCTAAAATAAATTCAAATAAAGAGGTCCGAAACACGTTAAACTCGAGATGACATGGTTTTCAGCATCTTTGTCCATGGGAATATAACACACCTGGCCTGATCAACCCTGCTATGTCGCCCTGGTAATGGTTAGTAGTAATTAAAGTCTTGAATTACCCAGAGACCTCAGTTTACGGTACTGATACCTTACAGTGCCACCCAATTAAGTAAGCTGACTGTTGTTGGACTTGGTTAATGAAAGGCGTGGGCCAGATTAAAATTGTTTTACAACCCGATCTGACTGAGTCCCACATTCTGCCCTACCGTAAACTCCACAACCCTGTCTCCCCCAGCCTCACATGTACATCCCCAGCCTTACCGCTCACCCGAATCCTCAGGTCTAAGGGCCAAGAACCCAAATATCCCGGACTGCAGCTCGACTAACCCTGGCCCGAGCCCCACGAACAAGTTCAATTAACACCAGGTCTCATCCACCCCGCGCTCTCCACATGTGGAGGGCTGCATCTCCAACTCCCAGCCCTACCCAGAAACTAACACCTACTCCCCTCCTAAACACTCACAGAAACCCTAACTCCAAACTCGACACTCATGCTCTACAATCCAACATCACCCCCACTTGAATCACAAGTAGTAATTCTATCACCTTAGCATATTCATAGAAATTAACCTGAAAATTTGTGTGAGGGCGAGGAAGATCCCAATAAGACAGTGGTTAACCGTGGGCCAGAGCAATGTGGCAGGGTGGAGAGACACTGAATACCGAGAGACGAAATCAAGAAGCACAAGAGCGATGATTTTCCCTCCGCCCGCATAACAACAACATAACTATTACATTGTGGTGAGGAGGTGGGAACAGACAAATGGTTTATGCTTTACTCGACACATGGAACATAGAAGAGTACAGAAGAGGAACCGGCCATTCGGCCCACAGTGTTGTGCCGAGCCAGATCCAAAGCAAATCAAAAGCACCCGAATACTAATCCCTCCTACCTACACCATGTTCATATCCCTCAGCTTCCTGACATCCATGTGCCTATCCCACACGTCTCTTCAGAACCTCTCATGTATTTCCTTCTACCACCACACCAGGCATCCACGAGTCTCTGAATAAAATTATAGGCTTGCACACACACAGAAGACAGAGTGTAGTGATTGAAGGGACTTATTGGAGCCGGAAGCCTGCAATTAGCGGTGTTCCACAGGGTTCTGTGCTGGGAGCACTGCTGTCTGTGATGAAAAGAAATGACCTGGATGAAGATGGAAATGGGTGGGTTGGTACATTTGCCGATAATTCCAAGATCTGTGCAGCTTTGGATCGGGTAGAAAACTGGCACAGAATGCAGCACAATATAGATCAGTTGCAGATAATGACTGAGAAATGGCAGGTGGGGGTTAATAATGATAAATGCAAGGAGATGGTACATAGTAAAGGCAAGATCCTCAACAGTGTTGCTATGCAGAGAGAACTTCGATCCAAAGCAATATCTCGTTGAAAGTGGCTACAAAGGTCGATGTGGTGGTTACAAAGGCTTATGGAATTCGTGCTTTTATTAGACGAGAAATTGAGTTCAAAAGTCAGGAGATTATGCTGCACCTCTACAAAACTCTGGTTATGCTACATCTGGAGTATTGGATACAGTTTTGATCATCCCACTATAGGAAGGGTGTTGAGGTTTTGGGGAGGGTGCTGAAGAGATTTTCCAGGATGCTGCCTGGTTCAGAGCACATGTTTTATCCCGAGAGTCCGGATAAACTTGATTTGATTCTTCTGGAGCGTTGGACGCTGAGGAGAGATTCGATGGAAGTTTATACGATTATGAGAGGCATAAATAGAGTGGACCAAATGTATCCATTTCCCAGGGTTGAAATGACTAATACCAGGGGAAATGCATTGCAGGTGAGTGGGGATACGTTCATGGATAATGTGAAGGGTGAGCGCGTATTTGGAGATGCGCACAGATTCGGGAATGTCAGATGATCCTGGGCTCTGAAGAGTATCAAAATTGCACAATTTATACATACGTTGATAATAAATATACTTTAAACTTTGAACTTTGCCATGTGCTTGACGATGGAGGAGGCCATTTTGGAAGACTGTATTTCCAGCCCTCCATTTTGAGATCACTTTGAATTGATTCTTGCTCCGGGATAATCTGATGTGGATTTGGGTGTCACCCGATAAGGATGTGTGCTCTCTTGCGGATGCTGATGGATTCGGATTGTGGGCAGATATGGGCTGCGCATGGATATATAGGTGTCGGCCTGTTTGGGGGGTGTCGGAGGATGAGAGGTTTAGAACTGTAATGAAGCTCCTCCAACTCTCTTGGTTGTTGGCTGAAACCAGTTTCAGTGTGGATCCTGGCGGTGGTCACAACTGCCATTATCGTGTCAGTATCTTCCACTCGGTTCACCAGTGAGCTATGCAAGTCCCTGGTGGAGACAGAGGAATACCAGCGCACACGGATGTTGGAGTGTTCTTCATTGCCGTGTCTGTGACTGTTCTGTTTGGCCAGCCCGGGTTGTTAGCCCTGATCGAAACTCTCAACTGATATTTAGTTGGAAAGCTATTGGAAGTTATTCTAAGGAACCGGATATATACGTACTTAGAGAGCCAGTGCCTGATTAGGGACAGTCAAATCAGGTGATCGGTCGAGCAACGGGGAATGAGGTAGAAGAGAGGGATCTAGGAATACAGATTCATAATGACTTGAACGTGGCTTCACAGGTCGATAGGGTCGTACAGAGAGCTTTTGGCACATCGGCGTTCAGAAATGAAAGTTTTGCGTACAGAAGATGGTATGGTATGTTGAAACTGTATAAGATGCTGGCGAGGCCGCATTCGTGTAGCTTTTGTCACAAACCTACAGGGAAAATATGAATCTGATTGAAAGAGTGCAGAGAGAATTTACAGGAAGGTTGCTGGGAATTGAGCAACTGAGTTGTAGGGAAAGGTTGAATAGGTTAGGAAGTTATTCCCTGGAGTTTAGGAAAATGATGGGAGATTTCAGACAGATGTGCAGTCATTTTTAACTTGTTTGGATGTGTTACACGCGCAACCTCTCAAATTGTGTTGTGGTGCCATAAGGTTTCGAATTTACTGGCTGAAATGGGACAATGACGCTTACGGATGCGGTGGTTCAAGTTGATGTGAACATACTGGATTGATTTGAGGGGCAAAGAAATGACCATCCTGTTAAATGTGTGTAAACATCACAGGGAGAGAGGGTTTAGTATTGGGTGGATATATTCTTCTCTCGCTCGGGATATGTGTTTGCTGGATGATGCAGTAAGTTCCACTGTGGGTTTCCTGCTAATGCCACCCTGTTATTTGTTTCAATGACTTTAGTTGACTTAATAAATTCCAAGGATTCTGTTATGACTGGGAGTCTTTTGGGTGATCGGTATTTTAAAGAAAATTATTATGATAGGATAGAACATTTTTACAGGTGTTTCTAAAAATAATTTTACTGGGAACGTTGGTGTGGCTGTTTTTGTGCCTGACTTGCAGAGAACGATAAAGAAACGACGTACTAGCCATTTTCCAGGTTGTACATCAGAATTAGTTGCCGTCATTTTAGGCTTAAAGTGGGTGGGTGAAACTTGCCCTTGCAAAGTTGTAATTTGATCAGATTCCTTTTCGGTGTTGATGAGTCTTTAAGATGGTCATTCCAGCAGTCGGTAGGGTTTACTGTTGGAAGCTCAGCCAACATAATGGCATATGCGATGTGCTGGATTAACAGATCGGTTTCCTTTGGGTCCCTGCACAGAGACATGTTTCCAGCAATCAATGGGCTGATTGTTCTGCTACAAAAGCTGTGTTTGTCTGTACGCAGATGTGGGGGTGCACGCGGATTAGGGAGCAGCATTGGATTTGCGGGTTTCCCTCCGATTTGGTGGTGAAGGCTGATTTACGGGTGCATACAGATTTGAGGGTGTGCACGGATTTGAGGATGCACATGGATTTGAGGGCGGGCACGGATTTGAGGGTGAGCATGGATTTGAGAGTGGGCACGGATTTGAGGGTGGGCACGGATTTGAGGGTGAGCACGGATTTGACAGTTGGCATAGATTTGAGTGTGGGCACGGATTAGAGGCTGTGCACGGATTTGAGGGTGGGCACGGATTTGAGGGTGGGCATAGATTTTGAGGTGTCGGCAGATGTGGACGTTCTAAATGAACTCCCTAATGCGTTGGAAGTCAACTGCAGCAATGGTAGTATCACTGATGTCGAATTTTCCATCTGTAATTTTAAGAAATCTTTTCTTAATGCAGGTCAGATGTCGGCAGGAAAGAATGATGTGTGTTGCTGTATAATCAGTCACATGCCTTGACAACACTCTTGTGATAATATTACAATGTATGTTTTAATCGTATTTGGAAGTTAGGGCATCTTCCTTTCTGATGGAATCTGGCAGTTGTAGTGCCGACTCTGAAACCTGGGAGCTCCCCGTCTGATTCTTCTGGTCAGAGGCTAAATCGTTCATAAATCATTGATGTAAACTCATGGAATTTATGGTCATAGAGCGTTTGGATTATATTCTGGAAGAGAGGTGATACAGCGTTGTATCAGAGTGCATTTCGGAAGTGTAGAAAACATCCGATTCAGTTTTATGTTTGGAAGATGAGAATAGGAAAGTACTGTTAAATAAAGATGTTGTAATAACAGTATGTTTTGATATTGAAAAGGCAGATGATATGTTCTGGAATGAAGGACTTTTGATTAAATTACGGAAATTAGGAGTGAAGGCGAGATTGTATGTTTTTCAGACTTATTTATTTCGGCAGTCGATGCAGGTGAGGGTGGGAAACTCATATTCGAACCCTACATGGCAGTATTGCAGTCCTTTAATATTATGATTAATGATATTCTGTCTGAGATAGGTACTGTGGTGGGTAAATCACAGTATGTAGATGATGCAGCTTTATAGATTAGCGGTAAGAAAATCTATTTTGCTGCATTTAGTTTGTAATTAGCAGTTAATCCGTTGGAACATCAGGTAAATCATTCCGGATTGAAGGCGTAAGTAGCTCATACACACATCGGATGAATAGGCCTGCACTTGATTTGGATTCTATGCTCAGACTCTTGAAGCCGGGTCTGTGGCAAGATTTCCGGTTTGGGGAAATGAACCTGGTCAGGCGTCAGACCTCTCGGTGGGAGAGGATTTTGGAGGAAGCGAGTACAACTCTATCTCCTTCACCATGGCGTCTGAAGAGGGATAGGAGCAGACAATTTGGGAAAACATTTCACCGGGGTAAGGGGAAATACAATGCTATTGGGCAGGAACGTCGAAACATAAATTGGGAGCAGATGTTCTCAGGTGAATGCACTGCAGAAATATGGCAAATGTTCCGGGAATATTTGTATGGCATTCTGCATAGGTATGTTCCATTGAGGCGAGGAAAGGGTGGCAGGGTAAAAGAACCATGCTGTACAAAGGATGTTGAAAATCTCGTTAAGAAGAAAACCTAACAAAAGTTTCAAGAAAATTGGTACTATTGTAGCTCTAGAAAATGACAAGAGCGAGCAGGAGCCATGAGAAGGCCTTGGCGAGCGGGATTAAGGAAAACCACAAGGCTTTCTACAATAATGATGATGAGCCGTGTGAGAATAGGACCAATCGGGTACAATTGTGGAAACATGTGCATGGAGCGGAAGGAGATAGCGGAGGTATTTAATGAATACTTTGCTTCAGTATTCACCAGTGAATAGGACCTGATTGGATTGAAAGGTTTGAGTGTATAGTCATTAAGAAAGAGGATGTTCTGGAGCTTTTGAAAGTTAGATAGTTCGCCGGGACCGAATGAAATGCACCCTTGACTACTGAGGGAAGGGAGGGAAGGGATTGATGCTGGAATGGTGATAGGTAGGTCATATAGAGAGAAGTGGTTGCACCCAAGGTCACGGCACCGGAAACTGAGTGACGGTCAGGAAGGAGAGTGCAGCGCACCCCCGTGGCCATCCCCCTGAACAACAGGTATATCACTTTACACACCGGTGGGCTGGGAAAATGACCTCGCGAAGGAAGGTCACACCAGCACATCCCTGTGGCCATCCCCTGAACAACAGGTATATCACTTTACACACCGGTGGGCTGGGGGAATGACCTCACAAAGGAAAGTCACAGCTGTTGGGTCTCTGGCGCTTGGTATGGCTCTGAGGCTCAGATGGGAACGGGGTAGAGTAACAAGGTTCTGCAAAGGAAGTTCAGAAAGTGAGGTGCAAAGTAAAGAGACAGCTCATACTGGGCTGTGATCTCAGGACTGCCATCTGTGCCAAGAATAGGAAGGATAAACTGTTTAACACGTGGCGAAGGAGTTGGTGCCCGAGGGAGGGCATTAAATATTTGGATCGGTTGAGCCCACTGGGATTGCATTGTGCACAGAGTGTGAGTGTGTTGGTGGAGAGAGGACATCGTTGATGGTGGGTGAGAGAGCACACAAACACATGCATTGCAGTGTGAGGGAGAGGAGTCAGGAGGGAAAAGGGGAATGAGGAGGATGGAGTTAGGGTTCCATTACAAAGCCCCAGAGGCACAAAACCATCCTCCTCTGGAATTGGTCCCATTCCCTACCCCTGGATGGGGGTGAGCATTGAGTTGCCTTGCCAACGAGAAAATTAATCTTTCTTCTGCTCCTAGTTAACACACTTCTTTAATACATTTACGTTGATCTTGAACATTGAAACGTACTGTTTGTAAAACATGTACTGATGTGAAATGGTCTCAGTGAAGGTCCGAGAGTGGAAAATGAACCGGTGTTCAGCCCCACTGCTCCGTGCCGGACAAGATCCCCCATCGGAGTCTGTCCCATCTGTCTGAGCTTGACACGTCTCACTCTAAAGTTTCCTATTTCTGTCCCTGTCACAGTGTCTTTTATTTTCCTTCTCAACCGCATTCCCTGTCTTCTCCCCATGACCTTCGACGCCTTTAGGAATCCAGTACTGGTCAGTCTCTGATTATGTAAACACTGTGATCCGGCCTCTGAGCGGTCCATGGCAATGAATTCCACAGCTCCCTCATGTCTCCCACCCTGGAGTGAAGTTGCTGGAGTTTAAGCAGGTGGGATGACTGAGTAAATCGCTGTGCTCTCTCAGGACAGAAGTGTGGCCTCGACTTATTGTGAACTCGTTAGAGCCTCTCAGGGTGGGTTAACTGAATGAAACTCTCCCCACACTCTGAACAGGTGTACAGCTGCTTTCGTTGCGTGAAATGTCTGGTGTTTCAGTTGGTCAGCTAACTGAATGAATCTTTTCCCACACTAGGAGCAGGAGAACGATTTCTCTCCAGTGTGAACGCACTGGCGTTTCTGCAAATCGGATGTCTGGATGAGTCCTTTTGCAAACAAGGATCAGGTGAACAGCCTGTGTGAGCCTGCTTTCTGGTATTTTGTCTCACCTTTACAATCTGAGACAGAGTCGGGAAAAGATACCGGTGCTGTGGGAGACATCCTGTTTGGTTCCTTTGCTCAATAAGGCGACTCCATCTGAACTTAATGACGACAGACTAATTGCCCTCACATCTCATGTGATGATGGTGATGGACAGGCTGGTCCTGACTTACCCTGGACGCTCTGGAGTTTGCCTACCAACCTCATGAGGATGTGGATACATAATCTACCTGTTGCAGCGAGCTCACTCCCATTGGCGTTGTGAGAATCTCTTTTTTTTAATTTCGCTAGTGCCTTCAGTACAATCGAGTCACGTCTTCAGTGCAACAACCTGCAAAGGATGGGCGTAGACAAACTCACTGACTCCTGGGTTACGGCCTTCTTGACAGACAGACCCCAGTTTGCACTGCCGGTGGTTCTCTGCCGGAAGTGGTGATGAGTGGTACTGGAGACCCACAAAGAACTGTCCTGTCCACGTTTCTGTTCACACTGTTATCTCACCTCCCCTCACATTCTTACTACCTCCCTTCCTTTCCAGTCCTGAAGAAGGGTCTCGGTCTGAAACGCCGACTGTTCTCTCCTCTCCATAGTTGCTGCCGGCCCCTCTGATTTTCCTCCAGCATTTCCCGTCTGTTGCTTTGGATTTCCGCATCTGCAGATTTTCTCCTGTTTGTTCACATGCGCATGCGCGGAGGTCGGAGGACATCCCGAATATCGCGCATGCGCTCAGTTGAAGAGGGGCTCACAAGGACCGGCCGCAGGTAGGAGGGTCTCCGGGCGGGAATCAATCTTCGGCGTCTGAAACACGTTTGAAGGGTTATTACTGTGAGCTCCTGCCGCACTGGTCCTGCACCCCAGGACAGTCCCGGTCGGTTCCCTCTTTCTCAGCCCCACGATCCGTACCCGGGCCCCGGGGAGTTTTCAGCTCATGAGCGCGCCATTTCTGCGGCGCATGCGCATCGCTGGATCTTTCGGTGGCTGATAAGATAGGTTTCTCGTTCGTGGGGCCTTCTGGGTAAAGGAGTAGCCATGGGTGACGCTGCCAGCGTTGTCCCAGTGCAGTCGGAGGAAATGTGAGCGAATTTATCTCCCAAACACTGCCGAGGTCCAGCTATATAAATGCAAGGATTAGTAACTCGGAACAAAAATATATTTCCGAGTTAATCTTGGATGAAAGGTCTACTTTCCAATCAGTAAAAATGTCAATTAGTGCTGTATGGCAAAAAAAAATCCTTCCGTCAGATTTAGTTCTCTCTGGGTAAAGAAGGATATAAAACAGCTTTGTCCTCGATGCCAACTGAGTTATGGCTTTCACATCACAAAAGTGCCACACTCCAATGAGAATAACTACTTTCATGTCATTGCCATTGCCATCAATGTGTTCATCACTGTCCATCAGCTGGGGGGAGGGAATCCAAGGAATCAGAAAATCTCCAGGATCAGACATGTAGTAACAAGTGCTCTTTGCAGTGTTGTGGAACATGACCAGACTTGAAATAATACCAAAGAACAAACTGAGCCAAGTCACAGTTTGATCGAAGGCAGAAACAGCCCATTCTCATACAGACAGGAATACAGTCAGAGAATTTGATGGTCACTCTGGATGCCTAATCCTTGCCTTGTTAGAAGGTCAGGAGTTCATACAGAAACAAAGAAATCTACATTACATTACACGCCCTTCGTACCAGAATGTTGTGCAGATCATGCAATCTAACTGAGAAACTGCCTAGAAATTTCCTACCACATCACCCTCTACTCATCCTAGCTCCATGTATCTATCCGAGAGTCTCTTGAAATACCCTATTGTATCCACCTCTCCCATCTTCGTAGTGTATTCCACACACTCACCACTCTGTGTGAAAAACTTACCTCTGACATCCCCCTCGTACCGACTTCCAAGCACCTTAAAACTATGCCCCCTCCTGTGAGCCATTACTGGTCAGGGATACTATTACAGCTGCAGAAAGGGTGGGTAATGTAGCAGGATCCTCTTTTGAGTCAGTATGGGTAGAAATCAGGAACAGGAAGGGAGCAGTTACTCTACTGGGGGTATTCTATAGGCCCCCTGGTAGCAGCCGAGATACCGAGGAACAGATTGGGAGGCAGAATTTGGAAAGGTGCAAAAATAACAGGGTTGTTATCATTGGTGACTTTAATTTCCCTAATATTGATTGGTACTTGATTAGTTCCAAGGGTTTAGATGGGGCAGAGTTTGTTAAGTGTGTTGACAGGCAGACTAGGGGGAATGCCATACTAGATCTAGTATTAGGTAACAAACTGGGTCAGGTCACAGATCTGTCAGTGGGTGAGCATCTGGGGGACAGTGATCACCGCTCCCTGATCTTTAGCATTATCATGAAAAAAGATAGAATCAGAGAGGACAGGAAAATTTTTAATTGGGAAGGGCAAAATATGAGGCTATAAGGCTAGAACTTGTGGGTGTGAACTGGGATGATGTTTTTTCAGGGAAATGTACTATGGACATGTGGTCGATGTTTAAGGATCTCTTGTAGGATGTTAGGGATAAATTTGTCCCGGTGAGGAAGATAAAGAATGGTAGGGTGAGGGAACCATGGGTGACAAGTGAAGTGGAAAATCTAGTCAGGTGGAAGAAGACAGCATACATGAGGTTTAGGAAGCGAGGATCAGATGATTCTATTGAGGAATATAGGGTAGCAAGAAAGGAGCTTAAGTAGGGGCTGAGAAGAGCAAGAAGGGGGCATGAGAAAGCCTTGGCGAGTAGGGTAAAGGAAAACCCCAAGGCATTCTTCAATTATGTGAAGAACAAAAGAATGACAGGAGTGAAGGTAGGACCGATTAGAGATAAAAGTGGGAAGATGTGCCTGGAGGCTGTGGAAGTGAGCGAGGTCCTCAATGAATACTTCTCTTCGGTATTCACCACTGAGAGGGAACTTGATGACGGTGAGGACAATATGAGTGAGGTTGATGTTCTGGAGCATGTTGATATTAAGGGAGAGGAGGTGTTGGAGTTGTTAAAATAATTTAGGACGGATAAGCCCCTGGGGCCTGACGGAATATTCCCCAGGCTGCTCCACGAGGCGAGGGAAGAGATTGCTGAACCTCTGGCTATGATTTTTATGTCCTCGTTGTCCACGGGAATGGTACCGGTGGATTGGAGGGAGGTAAATGTTGTCCCCTTGTTCAAAAAAGGTAGTAGGGATAGTCCAGGTAATTACAGACCAGTGAGCCTTACGTCTGTTGTGGGAAAGCTGTTGGAAAAGATTCTTAGAGATAGGCTCTGTGGGCATTTAGAGAATCATGGTCTGATCAGGGACAGTCAGCATGGCTTTGTGAATGGCAGATCGTGTATAACAAGCCTGATAAGAGTTCTTTGAGGAGGTGACCAGGCATATAGATGAGGGTAGTGCAGTGGATGTGATCTACATGGATTTTAGTAAGGCATTTGACAAGGTTCCACATGGTAGGCTTATTCAGAAAGTCAGAAGGCATGGGATCCACGGAAGATTGGCCAGGTGGATTGAGAATTGGCTTGCCTGTAGAAGGCAGAGGGTCATGGTGGAGGGAGTACATTCAGATTGGAGGGTTGTGACTAGTGGTGTCCCACAAGGATCTGTGCTGGGATCTCTACTTTTCGTGATTTTTATTAACGACCTGGATGTGGGGGTAGAAGGGTGGGTTGGCAAGTTTGCAGACGACACAAAGGTTGGTGGTGTTGTAGACAGTGTAGAGGATTGTCAAAGATTGCAGAGAGACATTGATAGGATGCAGGAGTGGGCTGAGAAGTGGCAGAAGGGGTTCAACCTGGAGAAATGTGAGGTGGTACACTTTGGAAGGACAAATTCCAAGGCAGAGTACAAAGTAAATGGCAGGATACTTGGTAGTGTGGAGGAGCAGAGTGATCTGGGGGTACATGTCCACAGATCCCTGAAAGTTGCCTCACAGGTAGATAGGGTAGTTGAGAAAGCTTATGGGGTGTTAGCTTTCATAAGTCGAGGGATAGAGTTTAAGAGACGCGATGTAGTGATGCAGCTCTCTGAAACGCTGGTTAGGCCACACTTGGAGTACTGTGTCCAGTTCTGGTTGCCTCAGTATAGGAAGGATGTGGAAGCATTGGAAAGGGTACAGAGGAGATTTACCAGGATGCTGCCTGGTTTAGAGAGTATGGATTATGATCAGAGATTAAGGGAGCTAGGGCTTTACTCTTTGGAGAGAAGGAGGATGAGAGGAGACATGATGGAGGTGTACAAGATATTAAGAGGAATAGATAGAGTGGACAGCCAGCGCCTCTTCCCAGGGCACCACTGCTCAGTACAAGAGGACATGGATTTAATGTAAGGGGAGGGAAGTTCAAGGGGGATATTAGAGGAAGGTTTTTCACTCAGAGAGTGGTTGGTGCGTGGAATGCACTGCCTGAGTCAGAGGCAGATACACTAGTGAAATTTAAGAGGCTACTAGACAGGTATATGGAGGAATTTAAGGTGGGGCGTTATATAGGAGGCAGGGTTTGAGGGTCGGCACAACATTGTGGGCTGAGGGGCCTGTAATGTGCTGTACTATTCTATGTTCTATTTTCACTCTTGGGAAAAAGCCTCCATCCCTTATCATCTTATTCACCTTTCTGAATTGCCAGAGAATTGATCGCAGTGAGATATCATTCTCCTTCTCTCAGTGAGGGAGGGGATTCACTCACAGCCTACCCACAGACACACCAGTGAGTTCACCGTGGGGAGATATCATTCTCCTTCTCTCAGTGTGGGAAGAGATTCTCTCACAGCCCACCCACAGACTGGCCAGTGAGTTCACCGTGGGGAGATATCATTCTCCTTCTCTCAGTGTGGGAAGGGATTCACTCACAGCCTACCCACAGACAGGCCAGTGAGTTCACCGTGGGGAGATATCATTCTCCTTCTCTCAGTGTGGGAAGTGATTCTCTCACAGCCTACCCACAGACAGGCCAGTGAGTTCACCGTGGGGAGATATCATTCTCCTTCTCTCAGTGTGGGAAGGGATTCACTCACAGCCTACCCACAGACACACCAGTGAGTTCACCGTGGGGAGATATCATTCTCCTTCTCTCAGTGTGGGAAGGGATTCACTCACACCCTACCCACAGACACACCAGTGAGTTCACCGTGGGGAGATACCATTCTCCTTCTCTCAGTGTGGGAAGGGATTCACTCACAGCCTACCCACAGGAAGGCCAGTGAGTTCACCGTGGGGAGATATCATTCTCCTTCTCTCAGTGTGGGAAGGGATTCACTCACAGCCTACCCACAGACAGGCCAGTGAGTTCGCCGTGGGGAGATATCATTCTCCTTCTCTCAGTGTGGGAAGGGATTCACTCACAGCCTACCCACAGACACGCCAGTGAGTTCACCGTGGGGAGATATCATTCTCCTTCTCTCAGTGTGGGAAGAGATTCACTCACAGCCTACCCACAGGCAGGCCAGTGAGTTCACCGTGGGGAGATATCATTTTCCTTCTCTCAGTGTGGGAGGGGATTCACTCACAGCCTACCCACAGACAGGCCAGTGAGTTCACCGTGGGGAGATATCATTCTCCTTCTCTCAGTGTGGGAAGTGATTCTCTCACAGCCTACCCACAGACTGGCCAGTGAGTTCACCGTGGGGAGATATCATTCTCCTTCTCTCAGTGTGGGAAGGGATTCACTCACAGCCTACGCACAGACAGGCCAGTGAGTTCACCGTGGGGAGATATCATTCTCCTTCTCTCAGTGTGGGAAGGGATTCACTCACAGCCTACCCACAGACTGGCAAGTGAGTTCACCGTGGGGAGATATCATTCTCATTCTCTCAGTGTGGGAAGGGATTCACTCGCAGCCTACCCACAGACAGGCCAGTGAGTTCACCGTGGGGAGATATCATTCTCCTTCTCTCAGTGTGGGAAGGGATTCTTTCACAGCCTACCCACAGACTGGCCAGTGAGTTCACCGTGGGGAGATATCATTCTCCTTCTCTCAGTGTGGGAAGTGATTCTCTCACAGCCCACCCACAGACTGGCCAGTGAGTTCACCGTGGGGTGATATCATTCTCCTTCTCTCAGTGTGGGAAGGGATTCACTCACAGCCTACCCACAGACAGGCCAGTGAGTTCACCGTGGGGAGATATCATTCTCCTTCTCTCAGTGTGGGAAGTGATTCTCTCACAGCCTACCCACAGACAGGCCAGTGAGTTCACCGTGGGGAGATATCATTCTCCTTCTCTCAGTGTGGGAAGGGATTCACTCACAGCCTACCCACAGACACACCAGTGAGTTCACCGTGGGGAGATATCATTCTCCTTCTCTCAGTGTGGGAAGGGATTCACTCACACCCTACCCACAGACACACCAGTGAGTTCACCGTGGGGAGATACCATTCTCCTTCTCTCGGTGTGGGAAGGGATTCACTCACAGCCTACCCACAGACACACCAGTGAGTTCACCGTGGGGAGATATCATTCTCCTTCTCTCAGTGTGGGAAGGGATTCACTCACAGCCTACCCGCAGACTGGCCACTGAGTTCACCGTGGGGAGATACCATTCTCCTTCTCTCAGTGTGGGAAGGGATTCACTCACAGCCTACCCACAGGAAGGCCAGTGAGTTCACCGTGGGGAGTTATCATTCTCCTTCTCTCAGTGTGGGAAGGGATTCACTCACAGCCTACCCACAGACAGGCCAGTGAGTTCGCCGTGGGGAGATATCATTCTCCTTCTCTCAGTGTGGGAAGGGATTCACTCACAGCCTACCCACAGACACACCAGTGAGTTCACCGTGGGGAGATATCATTCTCCTTCTCTCAGTGTGGGAAGGGATTCACTCACAGCCTACCCACAGACACACCAGTGAGTTCACCGTGGGGAGATACCATTCTCCTTCTCTCAGTGTGGGAAGGGATTCACTCACAGCCTACCCACAGACACACCAGTGAGTTCACCGTGGGGAGATATCATTCTCCTTCTCTCAGTGTGGGAAGGGATTCACTCACAGCCTACCCGCAGACTGGCCACTGAGTTCACTGTGGGGAGATACCATTCTCCTTCTCTCAGTGTGGGAAGGGATTCACTCACAGCCTACCCACAGGCAGGCCAGTGAGTTCACCGTGGGGTGATATCATTTTCCTTCTCTCAGTGTGGGAGGGGATTCACTCACAGCCTACCCACAGACAGGCCAGTGAGTTCTCCGTGGGGAGATATCATTCTCCTTCTCTCAGTGTGGGAAGGGATTCACTCACAGCCTACCCACAGACACACCAGTGAGTTCACCGTGGGGAGATATCATTCTCCTTCTCTCAGTGTGGGAAGGGATTCACTCACAGCCTACCCACAGACACACCAGTGAGTTCACCGTGGGGAGATATCATTCTCCTTCTCTCAGTGTGGGAAGGGATTCACTCACAGCCTACCCACAGACACACCAGTGAGTTCACCGTGGGGAGATATCATTCTCCTTCTCTCAGTGTGGGAAGTGATTCTCTCGCAGCCTACCCACAGACAGGCCAGTGAGTTCACCGTGGGCAGATATCATTCTCCTTCTCTCAGTGTGGGAAGAGATTCACTCACAGCCTACCCACAGACAGGCCAGTCAGTTCACCGTGGGGAGATATCATTCTCCTTCTCTCAGTGTGGGAAGGGATTCACTCACAGCCTACCCACAGACTGGCCAGTGAGTTCACCGTGGGGAGATATCATTCTCATTCTCTCAGTGTGGGAAGGGATTCCCTCGCAGCCTACCCACAGACAGGCCAGTGAGTTCACCGTGGGCAGATATCATTCTCCTTCTCTCAGTGTGGGAAGAGATTCACTCACAGCCTACCCACAGACAGGCCAGTCAGTTCACCGTGGGGAGATATCATTCTCCTTCTCTCAGTGTGGGAAGGGATTCTCTCACAGCCTACCCACAGACAGGCCAGTGAGTTCACCGTGGGGAGATATCATTCTCCTTCTCTCAGTGTGGGAAGGGATTCACTCACAGCCTACCCACAGACAGGCCAGTGAGTTCACCGTGGGGAGATACCTTTCTCCTTCTCTCAGTGTGGGAAGGGATTCACTCACAGCCTACCCGCAGACAGGCCACTGAGTTCACCGTGGGGAGATACCATTCTCCTTCTCTCAGTGTGGGAAGGGATTCACTCACAGCCTACCCACAGACAGGCCAGTGAGTTCACCGTGGGGAGATACCATTCTCCTTCTCTCAGTGTGGGAAGGGATTCACTCACAGCCTACCCACAGACTGGCCAGTGAGTTCACCGTGGGGAGATACCATTCACCTTCTCTCAGTGTGGGAAGGGATTCACTCACAGCCTACCCAGAGACAGGCCAGTGAGTTCACCGTGGGGAGAGGCTATTCACCTGCTCTGTGTGAGGGAGGGGAACTACTCAGTCATCCAGACTGAAGATACATCAGCACGTTCACACCACAGTGAGATGCTCCACCTGTTCTGCAAGCGGGAAGCCATTCATTCTGTCATTGATGCTGACGATACTGTACATGGGGTCCCGGTGAGAGCGGACAAGGAACACTGTGCACAGGTCTGATCTCCCTCCCCGAGTCCGCCTTCGGGATGCAGGGAATGAAGAGAAGGTTTCCCACATTGACTGATGGGGTGGGGGTGGCTGTGTCCTCGGAGATATTACACAGGCTGGGACTGTCTCAAAATTAGAGAAATAAGAGGTGGTCTGACTGAGACAGTCTCACAGGAATTTCCTCACCCAGACTGCAGTGAATTTTTGCAATTTTCTCCACAAGGTTTCTAAGTTCAAAAGGCAAATTTAGGGCCACACTGGTGACGGAAAGACTGCGGGAAAGTGGTGCTGAATGAAGGGCAGAGAAGGCACAAGGGGTCGAATGGCCACACCGATCATGTTTATTTCCTAAAGCACAAGTTTACCTGTGCAATCTTTCCCTTTGGCCTTCAGCCTGTCAGATTGCACAGAGACACGGTGAGAGTTCCGGAGATCCTTCGGCAGCCACTGCGGGGCATCTCCCGTCTCCCAGCAACAGGGGACGGGTCTGGGAGGCAGCTTCGGACAACCGGCTCTGATCCACGGCGGGGAAAGACCAGGCACCCTCCGTGTTGCTGAAACATCTCACGGAATCTCACCCAGTCTCCTCACCTCTGCCACCTGAAGGAATTAAGACCCCGGCCAGTGTTGCAGACTTTACCCGAAGTGCTGCTCCCGCTCTCCGACTTCTCACCGGGTCCAGTCGCTTCCGGTTCCATTCTGAGCGCTCGGCGTCCCGCCCACTGACACGCTCCGCCAATGAGAGCATGTTTGTTCCAGCGCTGTTCTCTGATTGGCTGTGAGTTTGTCTGAGGTCGGGCTGCTGCTCGGAGCTGGAGATGTCAGTCACAGTTTGTTCTCAGAATCAAAGCAAGTTCCCCGAGGCTCAAAGTTCAAAGTAAATTTTATTATCGGAGTACAAATAAATCACCGCATACAGCACCGAGATTCATTTTCCTGCGCACATACTAAAAAGAATTCTGTAGAGTAGTAACTATAACAGCGTCATGACAGATCAGCCAGAGTGCAGAAGAAGACAAACTGTGCAAACGCATATATGGAGAAACTGCGATAAATAACAAGAACATGAAATAACAGCAGCGGCTGCCGATGGATCTCCAGAGCTGTCACCGCTCCCCTGTGCAATCGGACAGGCTGAAGGCCAAGGGAGAACAAGGCGCAAAGGTAAACTCGTGTTTTAGAAAATAAGCAGCAGGCGCTGACGTGGCCATTCGGCCCCTCACTCAGAACGTGCCGGATCTTTTACCTGAGTGCTGTATTCCTGCCGAGCCCCCAAATATTTCTTTTGAATTTTGAAACCTTGCAGAGAGAATTGCAATGATTGACTGCACTCAGGGTGAGGAAATTCCCCTCATCTCTGTCATGCTGAGGTGACCTCGGATTTTGAGTCTGTGGCGTTTGCCTACACACTCCAGCCGGAGGAAACATCATTCCTGGCCCAGCCCTGTGAGACTGTGTCTGTCTCTTATTTCTGTCATTCTGAGACAGGCCCAATGTGATCATTCGTTGTGGGAGAATCTCAGTGGATGGGCAAGTCAGCGTAGTTTTCTGCGATTTGTTCCAGAGCCTGATGACTGAAGAGCAGTAACTGTTTCTGACCCTGGGGGTGTGAGTCCGGAGGCTTCTACCCGAGTGAGGCAGCGAGAAAAGAGCCTGGCCTGGGTGGTGAATATCTCTGATGATGGAAGCTGCTCTGCTCCGACAGCGTTTCATGTCGATGTGCTCGATGTTGGGGAGGGCTCCACCCCGTGATGTACTGGACCGAATCCAGTACCTTGTGACATAGAATGTCCCGTCCTGTGCTTTTTCCTGCAGCCACAAGTCGGTCATCACCACTGCATCTCTCTCCTCACTGCACAATATCCTCCACATCCCCACTCGCATGGTATGAACTAATTTAATAATCGTTTTAAATATTTACTGAACAATCGTGTCACCCCCCAGCCTGACTCTCTTTATACCTGGAGAAAAGTAAAAACGAGCTGCTGGTGTTACACAGCTCGTCAGGCAGCGTCTGTGGAGGGAAATGGAAAATGGACATTTGGGGTTGCGACAGTCCAGATGTAGGATCTCGACCCGGAACGTCGATTGTACATTTCTCTCCGCAGTTGCTGCCCGACCCACTCAGTTCTTCTAGCCTCATGTTTCTTACTTGAGATTCCAGCAGGTGCAGTCTCTTGTGCCTCTTTTTTCAGAACTTGCCCCTTTCAGTCCTGCCTCAGACTGAACCAGGCTTTTCTCTCCGGCTTCTTTTCTGTTATGCTCCTTCTTTAGCCCATCAGGCCGATCGGGACACAGGCGGCCACCAGCAGCTCTCTGAGGGTTGATCGGCCCATCACGCCGATCGGGACACAGGCGGCCACCAGCAGCTCTCCGGGGGTTGATCGGCCCATCACGCCGATCGGGACACAGGCGGCCACCAGCAGCTCTCTGAGGGCTGATCGGCCCATCACGCCGATCGGGACACAGGCGGCCACCAGCAGCTCTCCGGGGGTTGATCGGCCCATCACGCCGATCGGGACACAGGCGGCCACCAGCAGCTCTCCGAGGGTTGATCGGCCCATCACGTCGATCGGGACACAGGCGGCCACCAGCAGCTCTCCGGGGGTTGATCGGCCCATCACGCCGATCGGGACACAGGCGGCCACCGGCAGCTCTCCGGGGGTTGATCGGCCCATCACGTCGATCGGGACACAGGCGGCCACCGGCAGCTCTCTGAGGGTTGATCGGCCCATCACGCCGATCGGGACACAGGCGGCCACCAGCAGCTCTCCGGGGGTTGATCGGCCCATCACGCCGATCGGGACACAGGCGGCCACCAGCAGCTCTCTGAGGGTCGATCGGCCCATCACTCCGATCGGGACACAGGCGGCCACCGGCAGCTCTCCGGGGGTTGATCGGCCCATCACTCCGATCGGGACACAGGCGGCCACCGGCAGCTCTCCGGGGGTTGATCGGCCCATCAGGCCGATCGGGACACAGGCGGCCACCGGCAGCTCTCCGGGGGTTGATCGGCCCATCACGTCGATCGGGACACAGGCGGCCACCGGCAGCTCTCTGAGGGTTGATCGGCCCATCACGCCGATCGGGACACAGGCGGCCACCGGCAGCTCTCCGGGGGTTGATCGGCCCATCACGCCGATCGGGACACAGGCGGCCACCGGCAGCTCTCCGGGGGTTGATCGGCCCATCACGCCGATCGGGACACAGGCGGCCACCGGCAGCTCTCTGAGGGTTGATCGGCCCATCACGCCGATCGGGACACAGGCGGCCACCGGCAGCTCTCCGAGGGTTGATCGGCCCATCACGCCGATCGGGACACAGGCGGCCACCAGCAGCTCTCTGAGGGTTGATCGGCCCATCACGCCGATCGGGACACAGGCGGCCACCGGCAGCTGTCCGGGGGTCGATCGGCCCATCACGCCGATCGGGACACAGGCGGCCACCAGCAGCTCTCCGGGGGTTGATCGGCCCATCACGCCGTTCGGGACACAGGCGGCCACCGGCAGCTGTCCGGGGGTCGATCGGCCCATCACGCCGATCGGGACACAGGCGGCCACCAGCAGCTCTCTGAGGGTTGATCGGCCCATCACGCCGATCGGGACACAGGCGGCCACCGGCAGCTCTCTGGGGGTTGATCGGCCCATCACGCCGATCGGGACACAGGCGGCCACCGGCAGCTCTCTGAGGGTTGATCGGCCCGTCACGCCGATCGGGACACAGGCGGCCACCAGCAGCTCTCCGGGGGTTGATCGGTCCATCACTCCGATCGGGACACAGGTGGCCACCGGCAGCTCTCTGGGGGTTGATGGGTCCATCACTCCGATCGGGACACAGGCGGCCACCAGCAGCTCTCCGGGGGTTGATCGGCCCATCACTCCGATCGGGACAAAGGCGGCCACCAGCAGCTCTCCGGGAGTCGATCGGCCCATCACTCCGATCGGGACACAGGCGGCCACCAGCAGCTCTCTGAGGGTTGATCGGCCCATCACTCCGATCGGGACACAGGCGGCCACCAGCAGCTCTCCGGGGGTTGATCGGCCCATCACGCCGATCGGGACACAGGCGGCCACCAGCAGCTCTCCGAGGGTTGATCGGCCCATCACGCCGATCGGGACACAGGTGGCCACCAGCAGCTCTCCGGGGGTTGATCGGCCCATCACTCCGATCGGGACACAGGCGGCCACCAGCAGCTCTCTGGGGGTTGATCGGCCCATCACGCCGATCGGGACACAGGCGGTCACCAGCAGCTCTCCGAGGGTTGATCGGCCCATCACGCCGATCGGGACACAGGCGGCCACCAGCAGCTCTCCGGGGGTTGATCGGCCCATCACGCCGATCGGGACACAGGCGGCCACCAGCAGCTCTCTGGGGGTTGATCGGCCCATTATGCCGATCGGGACACAGGTGGCCACCGGCAGCTCTCTGGGGGTTGATCGGCCCATCACGCCGATCGGGACACAGGCGGCCACCGGCAGCTCTCAGAGGGTTGATCGGCCCATCACGCCGATCGGGACACAGGCGGCCACCAGCAGCTCTCTGGGGATTGATCGGCCCATCACGCTGATCGGGACACAGGCGGCCACCGGCAGCTCTCCAAGGGTTGATCGGCCCATCACGCCGATCGGGACACAGGCGGCCACCAGCAGCTCTCAGAGGGTTGATCGGCCCATCACGCCGATCGGGACACAGGCGGCCACCGGCAGCTCTCTGAGGGTTGATCGGCCCATCACGCCGATCGGGACACAGGCGGCCACCGGCAGCTGTCCGGGGGTTGATCGGCCCATCACGCCGATCGGGACACAGGCGGCCACCGGCAGCTCTCTGGGGATTGATCGGCCCATCACGCTGATCGGGACACAGGCGGCCACCGGCAGCTCTCCAAGGGTTGATCGGCCCATCACGCCGATCGGGACACAGGCGGCCACCAGCAGCTCTCAGAGGGTTGATCGGCCCATCACGCCGATCGGGACACAGGCGGCCACCGGCAGCTCTCTGAGGGTTGATCGGCCCATCACTCCGATCGGGACACAGGCGGCCACCAGCAGCTCTCTGAGGGTTGATCGGCCCATCACGCCGATCGGGACACAGGCGGCCACCAGCAGCTCTCTGGGGGTTGATCGGTCCATCACGCCGATCGGGACACAGGCGGCCACCAGCAGCTCTCCGGGGGTTGATCGGCCCATCACGCCGATCGGGACACAGGCGGCCACCAGCAGCTCTCTGAGGGTTGATCGGCCCATCACGCCGATCGGGACACAGGCGGCCACCAGCAGCTCTCTGAGGGTTGATCGGCCCATCACGCCGATCGGGACACAGGCGGCCACCGGCAGCTCTCCGAGGGTTGATCGGCCCATCACGCCGATCGGGACACAGGCGGACACCGGCAGCTCTCCGAGGGTTGATCGGCCCATCACTCCGATCGGGACACAGGCGGCCACCGGCAGCTCTCTGAGGGTTGATCGGCCCATCACGCCGATCGGGACACAGGCGGCCACCGGCAGCTCTCTGGGGGTTAATCGGCCCATCACGCCGATCGGGACACAGGCGGCCACCAGCAGCTCTCCAGGGTTTGATCGGCCCATCACGCCGATCGGGACACAGGCGGCCACCAGCAGCTCTCCAGGGTTTGATCGGCCCATCACTCCGATCGGGACACAGGCGGCCACCGGCAGCTCTCCGAGGGTTGATCGGCCCATCACGCCGATCGGGACACAGGCGGCCACCAGCAGCTCTCCGGGGGTCGATCGGCCCATCACGCCGATCGGGACACAGGCGGCCACCAGCAGCTCTCTGAGGGTTGATCGGCTCATCACGCCGATCGGGACATAGGCGGCCACCAGCAGCTCTCTGAGGGTTGATCGGTCCATCACGCTGATCGGGACACAGGCGGCCACCAGCAGCTCTCTGAGGGTTGATCGGCCCATCACGCCGATCGGGACACAGGCGGCCACCAGCAGCTCTCTGAGGGTTGATCGGCCCATCACGCCGATCGGGACACAGGTGGCCACCGGCAGCTCTCTGAGGGTTGATCGGCCCATCACGCCGATCGGGACACAGGCGGCCACCGGCAGCTCTCTGAGGGTTGATCGGCCCATCACGCCGATCGGGACACAGGCGGCCACCGGCAGCTCTCTGAGGGTTGATCGGCCCATCACGCCGATCGGGACACAGGCGGCCACCGGCAGCTCTCTGAGGGCTGATCGGCCCATCACGCCGATCGGGACACAGGCGGCCACCGGCAGCTCTCCGGGGGTTGATCGGCCCATCACGCCGATCGGGACACAGGCGGCCACCGGCAGCTCTCCGGGGGTTGATCGGCCCATCACGCCGATCGGGACACAGGCGGCCACCGGCAGCTCTCCGGGGGTTGATCGGCCCATCACGCCGATCGGGACACAGGCGGCCACCGGCAGCTCTCCGGGGGTTGATCGGCCCATCACGTCGATCGGGACACAGGCGGCCACCGGCAGCTCTCCGAGGGTCGATCGGCCCATCACGCCGATCGGGACACAGGCGGCCACCAGCAGCTCTCTGAGGGTTGATCGGCCCATCACGCCGATCGGGACACAGGCGGCCACCAGCAGCTCTCTGAGGGTTGATCGGCCCATCACGCCGATCGGGACACAGGTGGCCACCGGCAGCTCTCTGAGGGTTGATCGGCCCATCACGCCGATCGGGACACAGGCGGCCACCGGCAGCTCTCTGAGGGTTGATCGGCCCATCACGCCGATCGGGACACAGGCGGCCACCGGCAGCTCTCTGAGGGTTGATCGGCCCATCACGCCGATCGGGACACAGGCGGCCACCGGCAGCTCTCTGAGGGCTGATCGGCCCATCACGCCGATCGGGACACAGGCGGCCACCGGCAGCTCTCCGGGGGTTGATCGGCCCATCACGCCGATCGGGACACAGGCGGCCACCGGCAGCTCTCCGGGGGTTGATCGGCCCATCACGCCGATCGGGACACAGGCGGCCACCGGCAGCTCTCCGGGGGTTGATCGGCCCATCACGTCGATCGGGACACAGGCGGCCACCGGCAGCTCTCCGAGGGTTGATCGGCCCATCATGCCGATCGGGACACAGGCGGCCACCGGCAGCTGTCCGGGGGTCGATCGGCCCATCACGCCGATCGGGACACAGGCGGCCACCAGCAGCTCTCCGGGGGTCGATCGGCCCATCACGCCGATCGGGACACAGGCGGCCACCAGCAGCTCTCTGGGGGTTGATCGGCCCATCACGCCGATCGGGACACAGGCGGCCACCAGCAGCTCTCTGAGGGTTGATCGGCCCATCACTCCGATCGGGACACAGGTGGCCACCAGCAGCTCTCCGGGGGTTGATCGGCCCATCACTCCGATCGGGACACAGGCGGCCACCAGCAGCTCTCTGAGGGTTGATCGGCCCATCACTCCGATCGGGACACAGGCGGCCACCAGCAGCTCTCCGGGGGTTGATCGGCCCATCACGCCGATCGGGACACAGGCGGCCACCAGCAGCTCTCTGAGGGTTGATCGGCCCATCACGCCGATCGGGACACAGGCGGCCACCAGCAGCTCTCTGAGTGTCGATCGGCCCATCACGCCGATCGGGACACAGGCGGCCACCAGCAGCTCTCTGAGGGTCGATCGGCCCATCACGCCGATCGGGACACAGGCGGCCACCAGCATCTCTCTGAGGGTCGATCGGCCCATCACGCCGATCGGGACACAGGCGGCCACCGGCAGCTCTCTGGGGGTTGATCGGCCCATCACGCCGATCGGGACACAGGCGGCCACCGGCAGCTCTCTGGGTGTTGATCGGCCCATCACGCCGATCGGGACACAGGCGGCCACCGGCAGCTCTCCGGGGGTTGATCGGCCCATCACGCCGATCGGGACACAGGCGGCCACCCGCAGCTCTCTGGGGGTTGATCGGCCCATCACGCCGATCGGGACACAGGCGGCCACCGGCAGCTCTCTGAGGGTTGATCGGCCCATCACGCCGATCGGGACACAGGCGGCCACCAGCATCTCTCTGAGGGTCGATCGGCCCATCACGCCGATCGGGACACAGGCGGCCACCGGCAGCTCTCTGGGGGTTGATCGGCCCATCACGCCGATCGGGACACAGGCGGCCACCGGCAGCTCTCTGGGTGTTGATCGGCCCATCACGCCGATCGGGACACAGGCGGCCACCGGCAGCTCTCCGGGGGTTGATCGGCCCATCACGCCGATCGGGACACAGGCGGCCACCCGCAGCTCTCTGGGGGTTGATCGGCCCATCACGCCGATCGGGACACAGGCGGCCACCGGCAGCTCTCTGAGGGTTGATCGGCCCATCACGCCGATCGGGACACAGGCGGCCAACAGCAGCTCTCCGAGGGTTGATCGGCCCTGTGGCCTCTGCTTTCACCACACGACTTCAATCGTCTTCCAGGGGAAGGTCCTTCCGATCCCGGGGATGAGGCCTTTGGAGATTCAGCTGACGTTTTTGTCGCACTGGGTTTTTAAGAGATGGGGTTGCTGGCCATACGGCCATCCCTCCTCCGCTCGTAGCCGGGCTTAGACAGTCCATGTCCGCGTTTTCTTATCTGTTGCCTGTTTAATGTGTTTTTGATCCCACACTAACCAGAATTTCCACTGAACATACCCAGCAGCAGAATGTTCACTCCCTGAGTCTGCAGCGCGCATAGTGGACAATCGCGGTACTGCAGGGGATCAGCAGCTCCCGGAACGCGAAAGCATTCTGAATCAGGAAGTGCTGGGAGTTAACATGGTTTCGAAAGGACCGGTCGAGAGTTTAAGCGAGGAGGCAATTTGTTCCATCTGCCTGGATTTCTTCACCGATCCGGTTATACTGGAGTGTGGACACAACTTCTGTCGCTCTTGTATCTCACGGTGTTGGGAAAGGGAGGAGAGAAACTCCTGCCCGGAATGTAGAGAGGTGTTTGCTGACCGCACCCTCAGGGTGAATCGGGCCTTAGCAAATCTGGCTGAAAAAGCTCGAAATCTAAACCTGAATCCCGAAGGGAAGGAAAGTAAACTTCACTGTGAGGAACATGAGGAAGAACTGAAGCTGTTTTGTGAAACGGACAAGACACTGATCTGTGTGATCTGTGCAGTGGCGGAGGAACACCGAGAGCACCGCTTCAGGCCGATTAAAGAAGCTGTTAAAAACTATATGGTAAAAACTAATGTTAGTTCAATACTTAAAATATTTCCTTTGTCCTACATATCATCACACGAGCTTCCATAACCAACACATCATTCTTTGCTACTTCTGCCATTTCCAACGGGATTCTAGCATCTCTCCGTCCCACAGCCCACCTCCGCACCCCGAACTCTCCGCTCTCCATACGGATCGCGCTCTACGTCCTGTATCTATCCACTCGCTCCTCCCCACTGATCTCCCTCCTGGTACTGACACCTGCAAGCGGGACAAGTGAATCACCTGACTCCTAACCTCCTCCCTCGTCACCATTCAGGGACGCAAACAGCCCAGTTCCTCCCGTTTCCTCCATGGTCGATTGTCCTCTCGTATTAGATTCCTTCTTCTCCAGCTCTTTACCTCTTCCACCTGTCCCCTCTCAGCTTCTCACTTCATCACCCTCCCCCACGCTACCCCTCACATTGTCTCACCCGTCAGCTGTCAGCTGGTTCTCATTCCCAACCTTTTTATTCTGGCTTCTGTCCCATTCCTTCCCAGTCCTAATGATGGGTCTCATCCCGAAACAGCGACTGTTTATTTCCCCTGAATAGATGCTGCCTGACTCACTGAGTTCCTCCAGCATTTTGTGTGATAATCGGGTTTGATCACCTGTTTCTTTTGATGCATCTTTATTTCTATTTCCTTCACTCTCTGACTTCCAGGATCAGCTAAAATCTTCCTTAGACTCTCTCACAAAAAAGAAATCAGACTTCCAGGAAAAGGAGCAGCAACAGAAAGAGAAGATTTCCGGAGTTCGGGTGAGGCTTCCTGAGCGGAATTTCTGATATTACTGTCGGGTTTTGCTCCATTTAATGCAGAATAGCCGAGTATCGTAGCTCCATTGACCTGGGTTCGATCCTGACCTCTGCTGCAGTCTGTGTGGAGTTTGCATGTTCTCCCTGCGACCAGACACATCTCAAGGACATGCTGGATGAGTGGTTAATTACAATTAACCCTGAGAAGGTCGAGGAGGGTGTATGTGAATCAGTTGGCCGTTAATGGGTCAGTGAGGGAGAATAGGTTTCAGGAAAACGTGAGGAAATGGGGTTGACGGGAGTGTCTCAGAAGTAGTATGGACCCCAATGGACCGAATGGTCACTTTTATGTCATAAGGAAATACAACACAGCAATGCAGTAAACTAATCTTCACCTTTCATTTGACAGGAACAGTCACACAGCGTTCAGTCCCACATCACATCACAGTTTGCTGAACTGCGCCAGATTATCACTGAGAAAGAGCAGAGCTTGCTCAGGGATCTCAGGGAAGAAGAGAAGAGGATTCTTAATCCAATGGAGAAAAATCTTCAAGAGATTCAAGAGAATATCAGGTTTATTCAGGAGGAAATCTTGAAGTTAAAGGAGCAGATGGATCAAAAAGATGGTGTGATATTTCTCAAGGTGAGTGATTAAATTTGAATTTATTTCTGTCAAATTGAACTAAATGAACAGTGGTATATTTGAAATAAACACAGCACAGCGGCCAATTCTACCAAATCAATTGCCGCTGCTGGTGTCCTCACACAGAGTGTTCTCCTTGCATGTCGAACCTCCAATCACTCCGCTAATGACATTCAGAGACAGATATTTGATCATATATCAGCAACACACAATCTTTAAGCGATGAATTTTCAGCATAATTAATCGTAAATTAAACTGCAATGAATCGGTCAACGATGTGGACAGTAGGTCCAAGTCTAATCAGATTTGTGTTTTTATTTATTTCAGGAGGAAGCTCATCGAAACAGGAGGTAGGACATGCTCTTTACTGAAACCCTGTATGGATTTGTAAAATACTTCAAAATTCCAGTTTATCACCAGCAGTTTAATATTTACAGGATTAATGACGATGTCCAGGAATTGTCAGTGACAGATGAGGCCCTGCCGGTTGGAAAATTCGTTCACCCCTATTTGTTGAACACAGTGCTGAGAGAAAAACTTGATACCATTAAGCGAGGTAACATTTACAAAGATTCATTTTTCCTTGTTCACGAAACACAATTATGTTATAAGTTGAAGCAAGGATTGGCTGCGATAATGGACTGAAGGGGAACTGAAGTTTATTCCACATCAACCCCACCGACTGGGAGGCATCACTGTCACATGGTCAGCTGGAGATGTCAGACCCCTGAACACACCAGCACAGGGTCACAATACAACCAATACATGGGACTGGCAGATGAACCACTGTGTCCTGATTCCAGACACACTGCACTAACACACCAGGACATGAATTTGAATCTTACCACAGATGCTGGGAATTTAATGCTGACTAAAAACGGGTATCAGTGTGGTGACGGGGATTGTCAGGAAAATACACAAGTGCAGACTCTGACTGACGTAGGAATACCTTCTTCTGGATCAACAACTCTCACTGTTGATAGAGGGAGCAGAGGGGAGCAGTAGTGATCGGGGACTCAATCGTTCGGGGAACAGACAGGAGAATCTATGGACAAGAATCAGACACCGGAATGCTATGTTGTCTCCTAGGTGTCAAGGTCTGGGACGTCTCGGATCGTGTCTGCAGCATTTTGGAGAGGGAGGGTCAAGAGCCAGCTATCATTTTGCAACTTGGGACCGATTACATAGGAAGCAAAAGCAAAGAGGTCCTGAAAATAGAATCTGGAGAGCTTGGTAGAAAGCTCAGAAGCAGTACCTCCAGGGTTGTAATTTCTGGATTGCTGCCTGTGCCACGTGCTGGTGAGGGTAGAAACAGGATAATTTGACAGATAAACCATGGCTGAGAAGATGGTGCTGGGGACAGGGCTTCAGGTTCTTGATTCATTGGGATCTCTTCTGGTGGACGAATGACCTGCTCAAAAGGGATGGGTCGCACCTCGACCCGAGGGAGAACAATATTCTCGGAGAGAGAGGTTTCATAGAGCTGTTGGTTAGGGTTTAGACTAATTTGGTGGGGTGGGGGGTTGGAACTGGAGTGAAGGGATAGGACTGATGGTAAAAATGCAAAGATTGCATGCAGTCAGACTGCCAGATAGAGCGGACAGATGCGAGGAGAAAATTGCAGCCAGCAGGGTGAGTATCAGTGCATTAGGGATGCAGAATTAAAAAGGGTAGCAGATACAGTACACAAAGTGTTATATCTCAATGCTTGGAGTATGAGAAATAAGGTGGATGATCTTGTTAGTCTATTACAGATTGTCAGGTATGATGTTGTGGCCATCACGGAATCGTGGCTGAAGGATGGATGTAGTTGGGAGCTGAATGTCCAAGATTACACAATGTATCGGAGGAAGGAAGGAAGGCTGATGGGGTGGTGTGGCTCTGCTGGTAAATCAGCAGCAAGATGTGACATAGGATTGGAAGATGCATAGGAACTGCAAAAGTAAAAATGACACTGACACCAGTCATATACAGGCCTCCCAACAGTCAGTGGGTTGAGGCCCACAGATTACAACTGGAAATAGAAAAGGCTGATGAAAAGGACAATGTTATGATAATCATGGGAGATTTCAACATGCAGGTCAATTGGGAAAATCAGGTTGGTAAAGGATCTCAAGAGAGTGAGTTTGTTGAATGCAATGTGATGGCTTTCTAGAGCAGTTTGTCGTTGAGCCTACTCGGGGAACAGCTCTACTGGATTGGGTGTTATGTATTGAACCAGAGGTGAGTAGTTAAAAGAAACCTTAGGAAGCAGTGCTCACAACATGACTGAGTTCAACTTGAAATCTGATAAGGAGAAAGTAAAGACTGACGTTGTAGTATTTCAGAGGAGTGAAAGAAATTACAGTGGTCTGAGAGAGGAGTTAGCCAAAGCAAATTGGAAGGAGATGCTGGCAGGGATGAGAGCAGAGCAGAAATGGTGTCAGTTTCTGGGAAATTGAGAAAGGTGAAGGTTAGATGTATTCCAAAAATAAATAAATACTCAAATGGCAAAATAGTAAAACTGTGGCTGACAAGGGAAGATAAGTTAATGTAAAGGCAAAAGAGAGGGCATACAACAAAACAAAAATTAGCAGGAAGACAGAGGATTGGGAAGCTTTTAAATATCTACAGAGAGGAACTGAAAGAATGATTGGGATGAAAAAAATAAATATGAAATTGATTTAAATTGAATTGACTTTATTACTTACATCCTTCATATACCTGAGGATTAAAATTCTTTATGTTACGTCTCCGTCTAAATGTGCAATGTGCAATTTATAGTAATTTATGATGAATAATATGTACAACAGGCTGGTTAATATAGCATAGAAATACAGTTGTGTCCACATGAGTTAATCAGTCTGATGGCCTGGTTGAAGAAGCTGTCCCGGAGCCTGTTGCTCCTGGATTTTAATCTGTGGTTTAGAATAGCATTCAATCCAAGAGCAGGGATGTGATGCTGAGGCTTTATAAAGCACTGGTGAAGCCTCACCTTGAGTATTGTGAACAATTTTGGGCTCCTCATCTAAGAAAAGATGTCCTGGCATTGCAGGATGTTCATTTCATAAGGATGATTCCAGGAATGAAAGAGTTCTCATACGAGGAACATTTGATAGCTCTGTGTCTGTACTCGCTGGAATTTAGAAAGATGAGGGGGGGGGGGGGGGATCTCATTGAAACCTTTCGAATGTTGAAAGTCCAAGACAGAGTAGATGTGGAAAGGATGTTTCCCATGGTGGTGGAGTTTGGGACAAGAGGGCACAGCCTCAAGACAGAGGGGTGTCTATTTAAAACAGATGCAGAGAAATTTGTGCCAGCGGCTGGTGAATTTGCGGAACTTGTGTGTATTTAAGGCAGAGCTTGATAGGTTCTGGATTGGACACAGCATCAAAGGTTACGGGAAGAAGACCAGGGAGTGGGGCTGAGGAGGGAAAAAAGGATCAGCCATGATTGAATGGCGGAGCAGACTCGATGGGCAAATGGCCTAATTCTGCTCCTATGTCTTATGGTGATCAGACCACTACATTGAAGCATTGTGAGAATGAGCTCGGACACACCAACAAGCATTGACATGGGTCAAGATTTCATCTCGGGAGAAGCACACACAGCATAACCGGCCTGGCAAAGCTCCCTCACACACATACACAGGAAGGATTGGCAGATTGTAGTCCGAGCCTCAGCAATGTACGTTGTTATTTCCCTCAGTAACCTGGAAACCAATCTCTTCAAAGACAGTCATTTATTCATTTAAACAACTCAATCAAGTGTGACACATTGTCAACACACATCAGACATGTGATGACACACTGTAACATACAAATTCTTCAATGTGCACACTCTGCTTCAATATGTATACCCACCACACGGATATTTACCACAATCACACACACACACACACACACACACACACACACACACACACACACACACACACACACACACACACACACACACACACACACACACACACACACACGGATATACTATCAGAGTGTGACACACGGCCACAGAAATAGGCACAAATTCCCATTTAGGATTGAAATCTGCCGTCCTTACCCAGTCTGTCTGTTCAGTGGCACTGAGCTGCCCTCTGACGTGACGTCACATCAACACTTCACAGACAGACTCCGGGGTGAGATTCCTCAGGAGCATGATCTGGGAGGGTTTCACAGATGTTGAACCGACGGTCCACTTCATCAATCTGCAAGACTAAGATGTCTTCTTGAGCACGGCCCATTTGTGTGTGTTTGCCCCCCCCCCCCATCCCTCTAACCATTTCCCATCTGTGTACCTGCCCAAATTTATTTGAAAATACTTTATTTTTACCTGTTTCTACAGCGTCTGAGGGCAAATTCCATTTACCAACCTCCGTCTCTATAAAAATGTTACCCGGTAGACCACTCAGAAAAATTTCCCGTCTCACTTTCAATCTGAGGCCTCTGGTTCTGTACTCCCATTTCTTGGAAAAAGAAACTTTAAGCTCCTTATGAATTATTTACCTTGATAAGGGGTCATACCTGAACATCCTACACTACAGCTGAATAGTCCAAGCTTACCCACTCTCTGCTTTTAACCCAAGCCCCCAGTCCAGGTAACATCCTCCTGAAGCCTCCTGTCCAGTGTAATGATATCCTCCCGATATTCGGGAACCGGAAATGCAGACAATGCTCCAAGTGTGGTCTATCATCGACATCAAAGGCCTTGCTGAATTTTATGTGGACAGTGTGGAATAGGCTGATGAATACAGGACTGAAGGTGTTTTTTTAGATTGGGACAAGAACGGCGAGACTGCGCAGGACAGCGCGGAGAGTTTAAAAAGATGACCACCCTATACAGCGGGCAGCGGAGTGGGTGGCAGCAGAGTGTAGGGCTTTGGCTCAACGGGCTTAGGCGGTAACGGGAAGAGGCGAGAGCGAGGCACCGACTCTTTTTCTCCCCTTGGCAAATCGGCCCGGACGGACGGGGCAACGGCAGGGCACATTAGCTAACGGTTTAAAAAGTTCGTGTGCTTGGCGAAGTAAGTGGGTGAGTAGACCTATCTTTCTTTGTTTCATTCCTGTAGAATTAGGTAGCATGTCTGCAGGGTTAGTGCTTTGTTCAGGGTGCCAGATGTGGGAATCCTGGGAGACCTCCAGCCTCCCTGATAGCCACATCTGCACCAGGTGAACAGAGATTCAGCTCCTCGGAGACCGTGTTAGGGATCTGGAGCTGCAGCTTGATGACCTACTGCTTATTAGAGAAAATGAAGAGGTGATAGACAGGAGCTACAGGGAGGTAGTCATCCCTAGGCTACAGGGGTCAGAAAACTGGGTGACTGTCAGGAGAGGGAAGGGAAATGCCCGGATAGTGAAGAGCACCCCTGCGGCTGCCCCCCTCAGCAACAAGTATATCGTTTCGGATGCTGTTGAGGGGGATGACCTGACAGGGGACGGCCACGGTGACCGGGTCTCTGGCACTGAGCCTGGCGCTGTTGTGCAGGAGGGAAGGAGGGAGAAGAGGAATGCGGTAGTCATAGGGGATTCTATAGTCAGGGGAACAAAGAGGAGATTCTGTGAGCCTGGTAGAGATACCCGCATGGTGTGTTGCCTTCCATGTGCCAGAGTACGGGTTACACCTGAACCCGAAGGGGATCAATATCATAGCGGGAATGTTTAATAGAGCTGTTAGGGAGGGTTTAAACTAATTTGGCAGGGGGATGGGAAACTGGAATGATAGAGCGGAGGAGGGGGAAAACAGAAATAAATCTCAGATAGTGAGCAGTCAAGATGTCAGGAAGGACAGGCAGGTGATGGAGCAAATTTGTAGCCAATGGGATGAATTGCAGTGCAATCAAAACAAAAAGTACCAAATACTGGACTTAAGGTGTTATACTTAAATACACACAGCATAAGGATGATCTTGTCATACAGTTACAGATTGGCAGGTATAATTTTGTGGCCATCACTGAGATGTGGCTAAAGGATGCATGTCTCTGAGAGCTGAACATCCAAGGATACACGGTGTATCGGAAGGATAGGCAGGTAGGCAGAGGGGGTGGCGTGGCTTTATTGGTAAGAAATGATATTAAATCATTAGAAAGAGGTGACATAGGATCAGAAGGTGCAGAATCTTTATGGGTTGAGCTAAGAAATCACAGGGGTAAAAGGACCCTGATGGCAGTTATATACAGGCCTCCTAACAGCTGCAGTGAGGTGGACTACAAATTACAACAGGAAATAGAAAAGGTTTGCCAGAAGGGCAGTGTTATGATAATTGTGGAAGATTTTAACATACGAGTGGATTGGGAAAATCAGGTCGACACTGGATCTCAAGACAGAGAATTTGTAGAATGTCTACGAGATGGCTTTTCAGAACAGCTTGTTGTTGAGCCCACTAGGGGATCAGAGGTACTGGAGTGGATATTGTGTAATGACCCAGAGGTGATTAGAGAGATTGAGGTGAAGGAACCATTAGGAGACAGTGATCGTAACATGATTGAGTTCACTGTGAAATTTGAGAAAGAGAAGCCGAAATCCGATGTGTCGGTATTTCAGTGGAGTAAAGGAAATTACAGTGGCGTGAGAGAGGAACTGGCCAAATTTGACTGGAAAGGGACACTAGCGGGAGGACGGCAGAGCAGCAGTGGCTGGAGTTTATGCGAGAAGTGAGGAATGTGCAAGACAGCTATATTCCAAAAAGGAAGAAATTTTCAAATGGAAAAAGGATGCGTCCGTGGCTGACAAGAGAAGTGAAAGCCAAAGTAAAAGCAAAGGAGAGGGCATTCAAGGAAGCAAAAATTAGTGGGAAGTCAGAGGATTGGGAAGGTTTTAAAAGGTTACAAAAGGAAACTAAGAAGGCCATTAAGAGGGAAAAGATGAACTATAAAAGGAAGCTAGCAAATAATATCAAAGAAGATACTAAAAGCTTTTTCAAGTATATAAAGAATAAAAAACAGGTGAGAGTGGAGAAAGGACCAATAGAAAATGATGCTGGAGAAATTGTAATGGGAGATAAGGAGATGGCTGAGGAACTGAACGAGTATTTGCATCAGTCCTCACTGAGGAAGACATCAGCAGTATACCGGACACTCAAGGGTGTCAGGGAAGAGAAGCGTGCGCAGTCACAATTACGACAGAGAAAGTACTGAGGAAGCTGAATAGTCTAAGGGTAGATAAATCTCCAGGACCAGATGGAATGCACTCTTGTGTTTTGAAGGAAGTAGCTGTGGAGATCGCGGAGGCATTAGCAATGATCTTTCAAAAGTCAATAGATTCTGGCACGGTTCCGGAGGAGTGGAAGATTGTAAATGCCACTCTGGTATTTAAGAAAGGGGCAAGGAAGCAATTGTCAAGGATGAGGTTACGGAGTCATATGACAAGATAGGCCAAACTCAGCATGTTTTCCTTAAAGGAAAATCCTGCCTGACAAACAAGATAAGAGCCCATGGAATTATGGGAAATTTACATATGTGGATAGATCGTTGGCGGATTGGCAGGAAACAGAGAGTGGGAATAAAGGATCCCATTCTGGTTGTCTGCCGGTTACCAGTGGTGTTCCACAGGGGTCCTTGTTGGGGCCGTTTCTTTTTACGTTGTATATCAACGATTTGGATTATGGAATAGATGGCTTTGTGGCTAAGTTTGCTGATGATACAAAGATAGGTGGAGGGGACGGTAGTGCTGAGGAAACAGAGAGTCTGCAGAGAGACTTGGATAGATTAGGAGAATGGTCAAAGAAGTGACAAATGAAATACAATGTTGAAAAGTGTATGGTCATGCACGTTGGTAGAAGAAATAAAAGGGCTATTATTTAAACGGAGAGAGAATTCAAAATTCTGAGATGTGTTACGAACCCCGTAACTGGGTTACTTACCAGCAAAGATAGAGAGGTCGGTTGAAGTCTGATGGTACTATTTTTAACAGTATTTATTGGTAAAAATACACAAAAATAATATCAATGCAAACATACAGATAATATACGTCGTCAATACTAAATCTAAAAGTGCGTGTATAATAATAATCAATAAGAAATAACTATCGTTGTCTAGGGGATAATGTATTGTCCGATGGAAATATAAAAGTCACTCAGTTCATGCAGGCTTCAGCATTTGGTTGGAGTCAAGAGAGAGTTTTTAGAAACTTGCCAGCTTTTCCTTTTTATGATGCCGATCCTTCGAAATTTCGTTGGTGGCCTCTTCTTTAGCGAAGCCGTTCTTCCGTGGTAAGGCCCCAATCCCAGGCAACGGGAAAGGACGCATGCAAGCCCTCCACTGGATGTCGCTATTAAATGCTGTCACGGGATTTCTAACATTTCTCCTGGAGCGTCTCAAGGGGTTGTTTCCCAGACCCGCTTTTATCCTTACTCAGATGTCAATCAGGTTGGGATGATGCAATCCCTCAATCAGCCCACTCCGGTCATTCCCTGAGGTCTTCAATGAATAGTACAGTACTCAATACACAATTCCGTCTCCAAGAGACAATGGCCGTTATTCGTGGCTTTGTCTTGCTGAGGGGCCAGGACACATTGCAAAAACCTGAGGATTCTCTCTCATTTCCTGGGTCCCAGACCCGAATTAAAAGCCATCTTGCGATTCTCAAGAAGGAGGGGACGAATTTGTACCTTTCGGCCCGTGAGAGTTGTTGCACATTCGGAACAGATGCAATGGGACTTGGGAGTGCTCATGCAGGATACCCTTAAGGTTAACCTCCAGGTTGAGTCGGTGGTGAGGAAGGCGAATGCAATGTTGGCATTCATTTCTAGAGGAATAGAGTATAGGAGCAGGGATGTGATGTTGAGGCTCTATAAGGCACTGGTAAAACCTCACTTGGAATACTGTGTGCAGTTTTGGGCTCCTTATTTAAGAAAGGATGTTCTGACATTGGAGAGGGTTCAGAGAAGATTCGCTAGAATGATTCCGTGAATGAGTGGGTTAACATATGAAAAACATTTGACCGCTCTTGGACTGTACTCCTTGGAGTTTAGAAGAATGAGGGGGAACCTCACAGAAACATTTTGAATGTTAAAATGCATGGACAGAGTGGTTGTGGCAAAGTTGTTTCCCATGGTGGGGGAGTCTAGTACGAGAGGACATGACTTAAGGATTGAAGGGCGACCATTCAGAACGGAGATGTGAAGAAATTTTTTTAGCCAGAGGGTGGTGAATCTGTGAATTTCTTGCGGCAGTGGAGGCCAGGTCATTGGGTGTATTTAAGGCAGAGATTGATAGGTATCTGAGTAGCCAGGGCATCAAAGGTCATGGTGAGAAGGTGGGGGAGTGGGAATAAATGGGAGAATTGATCAGCTGATGATAAAATGTCGGAGCGGATTCGAAGGGCCGAGTGGCCGGCTTCTGCTGCTTTGTCTTATGGTCTTATTTGAATGCACCAGTATACAGAATGAGGATCTTGTAGCACAGGTAGAGTTTGACAGGTACAAACTTAGGCAGGTACGACTTTGGTCGAAGGAATAAAAGCAGAGACAATTCTGTAAACAGGGCGAAAATTCAAAAATCAGAGGTGCAAAGGGACATGAGTGTCCTTGTGCAGGATTCCCTGAAGGTTAACTTGCAGTTTGTGTCGGTGGTAAGATTGGCAAACTCAATGTTTGCTTTCACTTCGAGAGGATTAGAATACAAGAACAAAGATGTAAATCTGAGGTTTTATAAGGCATTGGTCAGACCACACTTGGAGTATCGTGAGCAGTTTTTGGGTCCCTTCTATTGGAAAATGTACTGGCATTGGAGAGGGTCCAGAAGATTCACAAGAATGATTCCGGGAATGAAAGAATTAACATATGAGGACTGTCTGATGGTTCTGGGCCTGTACTCACGGCAGTTTAGAGGAATGTCTGATTTATTATCTCCATCAACCCTATTCTCCCGCCTCCTCCCCATAACATTGGAGACACTGACCAATCAAGAAGTTTACTTATTAACTTCTGCTTTAAAAATCAAACATGAGAAACTCTGCAGATGCTGGTAATCCAAGCTACACAGGTTCTGATGAAGGGTCTCGCCAGATCTCTCTGACACCTGTCTGGAGAGAGTTGATGTTGGGAGGATGTGGGTGGGTCGAGAACGGTAAGCACAGCCTTGGACTATAGGGATGTCCATTTAGGACAGAGATGAGGAGGAATTCCTCTATCCACAGGATAGTGAATCTGCCACAGGCAGCTGTGGAGGCCAAATAATTGAGAATATTTAAAGCAGAGTAACACACACAAATTGTTGGGGGAACAGCCGGCTGGGAAGTTTCTATGGAAAAGAGTAAACAGTCCACGGTTCAGACTGAAACACTTCATCAAGACCTGTGTTGCTTAAGGGTTCCTGCAAATTCATCCCCTGTCCTAATGAGGGGCTGCGGGGGATGGGGTTGTGGGAAAGGGGACAAAGTCATCCTCATCTGCCATCTTTGCCCCCTCTAGCTTCTCATTACGTCTACACACACAGTTCACCCACAGGGTTTCCACCCCTCCCCCTCCTGGTTCAATCTGCCATTCATCTCTCCCATACTGGTTCCCATTATCACCTCCTTTACTGTCTCAAACCATCACACTGCCCCACTTCACACTCACAAATGAATGTGAACATTGTATGACGGGCCTGTTCCTGTGCTGTACTGCTCTATGTTCTCTGTTCCCAGTTTCGAAGAATGAGAGCAGATCTCATGGAAACACAAAATTCTTTCAGGGGTCAACAGGCAGGAGTGAGGGAGGATGTTTCCCCTGTCTGAGGAGTCCAGGGCCAGGGGTCTCTCTGCTCTCCTGTCCAGCGGAAAATCCCTGGGGAGACATTAGTTATCCACCCGCTTTTGTCGAGTCAAAGGTTAAAGTCTCCCCCCGATCCCCGGGGCCACGCTGTCCGAGTCTCCCCCCCCCCCCCCGATCACCGGGACCGCGCTGCCCAAGTCTCCCCGCCCCCCCCATCCCCGGGACCGCGCTTCCCGAGTCTCCCCCCGATCCCCGGTGACTCTCTAATTCTCTGCTTCTCCCCCCGATCCCCGGGTCCCCGCTGTCCGAGTCTCCCCCCCGATCCCCGGGGCCGCGCTGCCTGAGTCTCCCCCGATCCCTGGGGCCGCGCTGCCCGAGTCTCCCCCCGATTCCCGGGGCCGCGCCGCCCGAGTCTCCCCTGATCCCCGGGGCCGCGCCGCCCGAGTCTCCCCCCGATCCCCGGGGCCGCGCCGTCCGAGTCTCCCCCCGATCCCAGGGGCCGCTCTGTACGAGTCTCCCCCCGATCCCCGGGGCCGCGCTGCCCGTCTCACCCCGATCCCCGGGGCCGGGCTGCCCGAGTCTCCCCCCGATCCCCGGGGCCGCGCTGTCCGAGTCTCCCACGATCCCCGGGGCCGCGCTGCCCGAGTCTCCCCCTGATCCCCGGTGACTCTCTAATTCTCTGCTTCTCCCCCCGATCCCCGGGTCCCCGCTGTCCGAGTCTCCCCCCGATCCCCGGGACCGCGCTGCCCGAGTCTCCCCCCGATCCCCGGGACCGCGCTGCCCGAGTCTCCCCCCGATCCCCGGGGCCGCGCTGCCCGGGTCTCCCACGATCCCCGGGGCCGCGCCGCCCGAGTCTCCCCACGATCCCCTGGGCCGCGCTGCCCGAGTCTCCCCCCCGATCCCCGGGACCGCGCTGCCCGAGTCTCGCCCCGATCCCAGGGGCCGCGCTGCCCGAGTCTCCCCCCGATCTCCGGGGCCGCACTGCCCGAGTCTCCCCCCGATCCCCGGGGTCCCCGCTGCCCGAGTCTCCCCCCGATCCCCGGGGTCCCCGCTGCCCGAGTTTCCCCCCGATCCCCGGGGACTCTCTAATTCTCTGCTTCTCCCCCCAGTCTCTGTCACCCTGGATGCGGAAACGGCGAATCCGTGGCTCGAGGTGTCTGAGGATCGGAAGAGTGTGAGATGGACCCGGACCCGGAGGAATCTCCCTGACTCCGGGAAGAGATTCACAAACTGGTCTTGTGTGCTGGGATCGGAGGAATTCACATCGGGGAGACATTACTGGGAGGTGGAGGTGACGGGGAATCGGGACTGGTGTCTGGGAGTCGCCGCAGAGTCTGGGGAGAGGAAGGGACGGGTCAGTCTGAGTCCGGAGACCGGATTCTGGGTCATCGGGCGGGAAGGTGACATGTTACATCGGGATTATGACGGTCTCCTCTCCCCCGAGTCCCGTCTCTCTGCCGGTCCCATCCCCGGGAGGGTGGGAGTTTATCTCAGTTACGAGTCCGGGACAGTTTCATTTCACAACGCGGAGACCAAGTCCCATCTCCACACCTTCACTGGGAATAAATTCTCGGGGAAACTTTATCCTTTCTTCCAAACTTGGGTTGTAAACCAGTGGCTGAGAATCTGCTCCGGTTCCGCTCCGGGTCTGTAACCGGGTCGGGTCCCGGGACCGGCGTCAGGAGTAAAGTCCCTGTAAATATAAATGTGCGGAAAGTGCAGCTAAATACGTGGCTAAGGAGATGGTGCAGGAGGGAGTTTCTGGACAATTGGGCTTTGTTCCCGGGAAGGTGGGGCCTGTTCCGACGGGACGGTTTGTCCCTGAACTGGAGGGGGACTAACATTCTTGCGGGTAGATTTGCCAGTGCTGCTCGGGGAGGGGAGGGGGTTAAACTACATTTGCAGTGAGAGGGGAACCAGAGTGTCAGAGCAGATAGTGAGGTGGAGGAGGATAAAGGTCATACGAGGACTGCATGTATAGACAGAAATCAAAGGTTTGTACATTAGGTTGTAAATTAATTTTCAGAGCTTTAGAAATTGTAGAAAATAAAGATTTTCAAAAAGATTTTGATGAAGAACATGACCAGAACATATGTAAAAAAGTGGCTACTTCAGTTTTACACCTATCGCAATAATTGTCTATGTTAGGAAATATTTTGGATAGTCTCTCCTTTGTTAAATAGTAACAGTGAACAATCTTAAATTGAATTAAACACTGATTGGCACATATCAAAGAAGAATTGACCATCTTCATTAACAAAGGTCATATAAAGTTCTCTCTCCCAATCTTGTTTAATTTTGTAATGATTAAGGGGATCTGTTTTCTTTTGCAGATTTATTTATTTTTATTATCATTTATTTTGTCATGGTTGATTGATGACTTTTGAAGAGTTAATTAGCAAATATTCACTCTCTCATACACACTTACTGCAATATCTTCAGGTTAGACATTTTTTTTACAAAAAATAATTATCTAAGTTTCCATATATGCAAGAATCTGATTTGTTGGATACTATTTTGAATATGAATCCTTTAGTAAGAGGTTCCATTGGTAGAATTTATAATTTATTTTTAATACATTAATACAAAAAGATAACCTCCCACCTAAGGAGATAGAAATATTCATTGTTTCAGACATGATAGAGGGGGAGGGATGAAAGGGGGAGGAGTGGCATTACTAGTCAGGGAAAATATCACAGCTGTGCAGGACAGGACAGCCCGGAGGGCTTGTCTAGAGAGACCATATTGGTGGTGCTGAGGGACGGGAAAGGTGTGACCACACTAATAGGGGTGTATTATAGACCGCCCAATAGTCAGAGAGAATTGGAGGAGCAAATCTGTATAAAGACAGTAGACCTACTTTCATACCCTTCCACTTAACTAAGGTTTTTTTTTCAGTCCCTTGCTTTCAGCTCTTTTTTTTGGTAGTAGGCATTATTAATTTCTGTTTTTAAGTGTATTTACAGTTTTGGGGGTTTGAATGTCCTGATTTATGGACTGGAGTTGTGGATGGACTGCAGTTTTTTTTGTTACGGGGCTTGAGGAGGATACTAATTTTACATGTCTTCAATTTGGGTGCTTTCTCAATTATCTTTTTTGTATTATATTATTATTGTATGTTTATTTTTGCACTGTATTAATTTTCTTCATTTTGATTTGGGTTTTTTTTCTATCTGTAGCGATGTAGAAAATGCATTAAAAAACTAATAAAAAAAATAGTAGACCGATGTAAGAAACAGGAAGTTGTAATAGTAGGGGATTTTAACTTTCCACATATTGACTGGGACTCCAGAAAACTGTAATAGGGCTCGATGGCTTGGAGTTTGTGAAATGTTTTCAGGAAAGTTTTCTAAATCAATATATAGAGGTACCTACGAGAGTGGATGCAATACTTGATCTCCTATTAGGAAACCAGACAGGTCAGGTGACAGAAGTATGTGTAGGCGAACATTTTGGGTCCAGTGACCATAATGTCATTAGTTTCAAGTTAATTACGGATAAGGATAGGCCTGGTCCTCGAGTTGAGGTTCTAAATAGCAGAAGGGCTAATTGTGTGGAAATAAAAAAAGATCTAGGAAGAGTGGATTGGGATAAGTTTTTTTTTCCTGACAAGGATGTGTTCAGTAAGTGGAAGGCCTCCAAATGTGAAATTTTGAGGGTGCAGAGTTTGCATTTTCCTGCCAGGATTAAAGACAAAGTTAACAGGCATAGGGAACCTTGGTTTTCAAGGGATATTGGCGATCTGGTTAAGAAAAAGAGAGAAGAGTATAGCAGGTAGAGGCAACAAAGAGCAAATGAGTTACTTAAAGAGTATAGAAAACATAAGAAAATACTAAATAAGGAAATCAGGAAGGAAAAGAAGACATGAGGTGGCTTTGGCAGATAATGTGAAGGAAAACCTGAAGGGTTTCTACAAGTATATTAAGAGTAAAAGGATAGTAAGGGACAAAATTGGTCCCCTAGAAGATCAGAGTGGTCGTCTATGTGTGGAGCCTCACGAGATGGGGGAGATCTTAAACAGTTTTTTTGCATCAGTATTTACTCAGGAAACTGGCATAGTGTATATGGAAGGAAGGGAAACAAGCAGTAGTGTCATGGAACATTTGTAGATTAAAGAGGAGGAGGTGCTTGCTGCCTTACAGTGCATAGAGGTAGATAAATCCCCCGGGCCTGACTTGATATTTCCTCGGACCTTGAGAGAGACTAGAGTAGAAATTGCAGGGGCCCTGACAGAAATATTTAAAATGTCCTCAGCCACGGGTGCAGTGCCAGAGGATTGGAGGGTAGCTCTTGTTATTCCATTGTTTAAAAAAGGCTCCAATAGTAAACCAGGTAACTACAGGCCAGTGAGCCTGACATCAGTAGTATGTAAATTATTGGAGGATGTTCTGAGAGATCGGATTTACAAGTATTTGGACAGCCAAGGGCTGATTAAGGACAGTCAGTATGGCTTTGTGCATGGTAGATCGTGTTTAATGAATCTCGAAGAGTTTCTCGAGGAGGTAATCAACTAAGTAGGTGAAGGAAAGGCTGTGGATGTTGTCCACATGAACTGTAGTAAGGCCTTTGACAAGGTCCCACATGGGAGGTTAGTTCAGAAAGTTCAGACATGAGGTATCCATGGATAGGCTGGAGAGATTGAAAGAGTTCAGAGATTTACTAGGATGTTGCCAGGTCTTCAGGAGTTGAGTTACAGGGAAAGATTGAACAGGTTAGGACTTTATTCCTTGAAGCGTAGAAGAATGAGGGGAGATTTGATAGAGGTTTACAAAATTATGTGGGGTATAGATAGTAAATGCGAGTAAGTTCTCTCCATTTAGATTAGGAAAGATAAATATGAGAGGACATGGTTTTAGGGTGAAAGGGGAAAGGATTAGGGGGAACATTAGGAGGATCTTCTTCACTCAGAGAGTGGTGGGAGTGTGGAACGAGCTGCCATCTGACATGGTAAATGCAGGCTCACTCTTACGTTTTAAGAATAAATTGGATTGATACCTGGATGGGAGAGGTCTGGAGGGTTATGGACTGGGTGCAGGTCAATGGGACGAGCGGAATAAAGTTTCCGCACAGACTAGAAGCGCCAAATGGCCTGTTTTCTGTGCTGTGGTGTTCTATGGTTCTATGGAGTGAAATAAACACGACATAAGAATTGTCGATCGATTAATTTTAACTCGTTCACCGCATCCGTCAACCGAACAGAAACACCGGGGGATTCAGCAGCAGTTGCGGGCGGTGGGTCCTGAGCTCCCCCGGGTCCTAAAGTCCACCCGTAATGAGACAGGTTAAATGGGACAAGTGGGGGTGGTGCTGACCGGAAAAGACAGTGAAGATTGTTCATTAAGTTCAGCTGCCATTTCTTTGTCCCCCGTTACTACTTCACCAGCATCATTTTCCAGTGGTCCAGTATCAACTCTCATCTCCCTTTCACTCTTCATGTTACTGAAAACTAAACTTTTAGTATCCTGATTTATATTACTGGCCAGTTTGCCCTCATATTTCGTCTTGACCATTCTTATGGCTTTTTTCGTTGCCTTTTGTTGGATTTTAAGAGCATCCCAATAATCCAACATCCCACTCACCTTTGCTACCCTATATGTCATTTCCTTAGGTTTAACACAATTATTACATGCCTTTTCCAGCTCAAAACTGTGAATTAATTTAAAGTCAGTCCCATAATTTAATAGTTTTTATTTGAAAACTATCTACCCTCGCAAAGATTGTACTGAAGACTGCATTTGATTTTTCTTCAGCCTTATACGCTTCACATTGAAATAGTATGTGTTTCAACAGTTTCATAATGACAAAATGTACACGACACAGAATGATGTTTTCCAATTAGTTACAAGGCATAATTAAGCATAGTGTTGACATTTCTATGTCATGTCAATATCATTCCTTCCCTTGTTTTAAGCTCTTCTTCTATAAACCCAACAGGTTTATGTATTCTGTAAAGGTGTATGTCCTTATGTCCATTATCCTACGTCTTGCCATAAGCCCCTAATTCTTAACACTACCAACCCTTTAGCTTCTAATTTGCTAAGTGGAAGGTCTATATCCACAGCTTAACATTTAATAGCTTTTGGTGCTAAACAGTCAACATCATCATTTCCCTCAACAGTGTGATGTGCAGGGCCCATAATGTGCAGACATATAAATCAAACTTTATCTATGAAATACCGTTTGACAAGTTTCCAACAGTCAATCTGACCTACTGCCAGAATGACCTGTTTAAGACTCATCAAAACTGAAATGTACTCTGAGCAAATTATAAGGACCAATTTCCTCCACCCACTGTAAGCCTAAACTGTTGGCAAAGAATTCTGTTTCCTATGCTGATAAATGGCCATAAGTCATTTCTGTATCATTACCTGCAATTCAGGCACACAAAAACAGTCACACCAACATCCCCAGTTAACTTATCTTTGGATTCATCTGTAAAAATGGTTACTGTATGATAATAACTTTCATTAATATACTAATGAACCAACAGACTCTCAGGCAGAACCGAATCCGATGGTGTAACATAAAATCAACTGAAGTCATTGGAAAAAACAAGGTGGGGCTACAGAGAAAGCTACAGTGGGACATATTGTATCATCAAATACACCCGTATTCCCAGCGTGGTAAGAACCCAGCCACCCAAAACAAAAAAACACTCTTCTTCTGATGTCCCCAACCATCCTCGAGCACACCTTTAACAGGATGATCATTTCCTTGTCCCCCGCAAATTAATCCAGTATGTTGACATCAACTTGAACCTCTGTTACTTTGAGGGCTATTGTCCCATTGCAATCAGTAAAGCCAAAACAGGAGACAACATTACCGCACCAGAACACAATCTTAAAGTCAGTAATTGTATCACATACAAACATTTTTAATTTGAAGATGAAGCTGATCCATAAGCCACACAGACATAATCAAGAACAGATCAAATTAAACAAACATAATTGGTCAACAAAGATTTTCACGTTGCACCCAAGAATACCCACATAGGTGTCTGAGGAGATTTAAAGCTCCTTTACATTTATCAATTATTTTACTGATAGGTGCTTCCTCGTCAGCTTATTATCCATCCACATACTGAGAAATCTTACCACTGACACTTCCTCAAGATATTAATGACATAATTTAAAATCAAGTGCATGTCTATTAATGCTGTTTGTAAACCACATAATGTGTTTTAATGACTGAAAGCTTAAGATCCTCATCAATCTGCCCACTGTTTGACCTATTAATTGTAAATTGCAATTAATACCTCTAATCTATAAAGCTACGTCATCTGTATATTGTGATTTACCCAGGGTATCCCATTTTCCCATCTCAGAGAAAATATCATTCATCATAATATTAAATAATGAAGGGCTACAATTATTGCCTTGTGGGATCCCATTCTCTATCTCACAGAAACACAAACATCACATGCCGACCAGTACTTAGACAGTCCATTCAAAGAAAACTCAGAAAAATTATACAATGTCCCCCTCACTCCTAATTTAATCAAACGTCCTTTCTTCCATATCATTTCCCCTTCCAGTATCAGGAAATACTGCTATTACAACATCTTTATTTAATTGTGTTTTCCGAATATCATCTTCCAAACCTAAAACTGAATCTAATGTCATTTCACCCTTTCAAAATCCACTCTAATAAAACACCTTATCACCACTCTTTCCAAAATATAACTCAAGCGCTTGATTACCATACATTCCATAAGTTTACATAAATGAGACATTCACGATATAGGCCCTTAACTAGAAGGATCAGATGGGGATCTGCCAGGTTTTAGAATTGGCACTACTATTTCCATTTTCCATGAGGAAAGTAGATGCACAATTCAAACATTTAATATTTTCACAAAAGCGAATTAGAAACAATTACAATTTCAAATATCACTCTTTCCTGGGAACACCTGACCTGCATTATTAATAGACTTCTTAAATTCATACAAAGAAATCTCTCCATCAGTGATACTATCATTGCTACAGCTGACTTCCAGCACATCATTCCAGCACTGAAAAACAGATCCCTACATTGTTTAACTTCTTCACTTAAATTATCCTGATTATGAATCTCAGCAAATGACCCAGCCAGTAACACAACCTCCCCTGTTTCAGTAACAATCATTCTGCCCTCATTAATCATCACTGGAATATTATGATACCCACAAATCCCCCCATTTTCTAAATCATATCCCAAACAATTCCAAGTTTGATATCCCTTCCAATATTATCTCCATATAACCTCCAGTAAATCACCTCACAACGGCCTTTGCCCTTTAATTGTCAATAATGTAACTCGGAGACTGATGCACCATCACATAAAAACTCACATTTCTCCCAATTTGCTTCCTGTCCCGTTATAAATCCAAATCCAAACTCATAAGGTCAGGAAGGCTGACTGACGTTTCCATAAACTAATCACCCTCTGAGTTCCCATTTGAGTGACAGGCACCACAGCCAGTGACAGCAGGGGTCAGTGTTATGTCTGAGCTACGATAGGCTGGAAGAAATCGGCCCAAAATCAGCCCCTCCTCTTCCGCTCCATCGCCATGGCGGAGATCAGCGAAGTCGCTTCTGTTGGTGCCGCCGGCCTCGGCGCCCACAAGGACGGGTGTGATTCCCCTTCGCGCCTCGGTGGGTCTGTTTCGGTGACGTCTGTGGTGGCTGACGAAACATGCTTTGACAGGGAGCGTGCGAGGAACAATGACTACAACTCCCAGAAGGCCCCACTGATGACGTTGTGGTGTTGTTCAGGGGTAAGTTATCAAAGCAAAATGGAGGAAAATGTAATGCATTACGTTTTCTGTACTGTGTCGTGCCTTCAATGAAAAATTAAATTAAAAGAGATTCCAGCGAGAAATAGATAGAACATAGGACAATACAGCACAGTACAGGCCCTTCGGCCCACAATGTTGTGCCGACCCTTAAACTCTGCCTCCCTAAGCTTAAATTCCTCCATATACCTGTCCATTAGCCTCTTAAACTTCACTAGTGTATCTGCCTCCATCACTGACTGGGGCAGTGCATTCCACACACCAACCACTCTCTTGAGTATAAAATCTTCCTCTAATATCCTTCTTGAACTTCCCTTCCCTTACCTTAAAGCCATGTCCTCTTGTATTGCGCAGTGGTGCACTGGGGAAGAGGCGCTGGCTATCTATCTATTCCCCTTAATATCAACTATATCTCTATCATTTCTCCTCTCATCCTCCTTCTCTCTAGAGAGTAAAGCCCTAGCTCCCTTAATCTCTGATCATAATCCATGCTCTCTAAATCAGGCAGCATTCTGGTAAATCTCCTCTGTACCCTTTCCAGTGCTTCCACATCCTTCTTATGGTGAGGTGACCAGAACTGGACAGAGTACTCCAAGTGTGGCCCAACCAGAGTTTTATAGAGCTGCATCGTTACATCGCGTCTCTTAAACTCTATCCCTCGATTTATGAAAGCTAACACCCCATAAGCTTTCTTAAATACTCTGTCTACCTGTGAGGCAACTTTCAGGGATCTGTGGACATGTAGCCCCAGATCCCTCTGCTCCTCCACACTTCCAAGTATCCTGCCATTTACTTTGTACTCTGCCTTGGAGTTTGTCCTTCCAAAGTGTACCACCTCACACTTCTCCAAGTTGAATATCTGCCACTTCTCAGCCCACTCCTGCATCCTATCAATGTCTCTCTGCAATCTTTGAAAATCCTCTGCACTATCCACAACACCACCAACCTTTGTGTCTTCTGAAAACTTGCCAACCCATCTTTCTACCCCCACATCCAGGTCGTTAATAAAAATCTCGAAAAGTAGGGGTCCCAGAACTGATCCTTGTGGGACACCACTAGTCACAACCCTCCAATCCAAATGTACTCCCTCCACCACAACTCTCTGCTTTCAGCAGGCAAGCCAATTCTGAATCCACCTGGTCAAACATCCCCGGATCCCATGCCTTCTGACTTTCTGATTAAGCCTACCGTGTGGAACCTTATCAAATGCATTACTAAATCCATGTAGATCACATCCACTGCACTACCCTTATCTATATACCTGGTCACCTCCTAAAAGAACTCCATCAGGCTTGTTAGACACGATCTGCCCTTCAGAAAGCCATGTTGACTGTCACTGATCAGACCATGATTCTCTAAATGCCAATAAATCCTATCTTTGTGAATCTTTTCCAACAGCTTTCCCACCACAGATGTAAGGATCAATGGTCTATAATTATCCAGACTATCCCTACGACCCTTTTTGAACAAGGGGACAACATTCGCCTCCCTCCAATCCTCCGGTACCATTCCCGTGGACAATGAGGACATAATGATCCTAGCCAGAGGCTCAGCAATCTATTTCCTCACCTCGGATGCAGAACTGCAAAGTGGCAGAGGGAGTTCAACACAGATGAAGAGGTTCATTTCTGCAGGTCAAGTTTAAACACAGAATAAAATATCAATGGTAAGACTCTTGGCAGTGTGGAGGGTCCTAGAGATCTTGGGGTCCATGTCCATACGACATTCAAAGCTGCTGTGGAAGTTGGCAGTGTTGTTAGGAAGGCGTCTGGTGTGATGGCCTTCATCAACCGTGGGATTGAGTTCAAGAGCTGTGAGGTGATGTTGAAGCTATATTTCTCCCAACCTGTACATAAGTAATTGTAATAAGATGATGAGAGGCTTTGACCATGTGGATAACCAGAGGCATTTTCCCAGGCTTGAAGTGACTAACACGAGGGGACGTACTTTTAAGTTGCTTGGAAGTCGGTACTGAGGGAATGTCAGGGGTAAGTTTCTTACACAGAGAGTGGTGGGGGCATGGAATGCACTGCCTGCAGCGATGGTGGAGGTGGATACAATAGGATATTTTAAGAGACTCTTAGATAGGTACATGGAGCTTAGAAACACAGAGGGATATACGGTCAGGAAATCCTAGGCAGTCTCTAGAGTAGGTTACATGGTCGGTACAACATTGTGGGCTGAAGAGCCTGTAATGTGCTGTAGATTTCTGTGTTCTGTGTCAAAGACAGGCAGAGGGATTAGTTTAAATGGACAGGAGGACAGCATGGAAAGGTTGGGCCGAAGGGCCTGTGTTAGTGCCGTAAGGGAGGGGTTCTGTCCCTACCATCGATTCTATTCCCCTCAACAGATGCTGCCTGACTTGACAACGTTCTTGAAAAGTTGCATTCGGTTCCGCTTAGCATTCTGTACAAAGGATGTTTTGTGCTGGAAGAGTGCAGAGGAGATTCATCATGATTGAGGGGGCTTGTGTTCATAAGTCCATAAGACATAGGAACATAATTAGGCCATTCAGCCCATTGAGTCAGCCACCTTTCCAGCATGGCTGATCCCAGATCGCACTCAATTCCAGTTATCTGACCTCCCGCCATATCCTTTGATACCCTGACCGATCAGGAAACGATCAACTTCCACCTTGAATATACCCACACACTCGGCCTCCACCGCAGTCTGTGGCAGAGCATTCCACAGATCCAATACACCTTGGGTAATAAAAAAAATAAGCTACTTACCTCTGTTTGAAAAGGTGGCCCCTCGACTTTGTGGCTGTGCCCCACCACAGGAAATACCTTCTCCACATCCACCTTTCCAGTCCTTTCAACATTCGGTAGGTTTCAATGAGATGCCCCCGCATTTTTCTGAGTTCCAGTGAGCACAGGGTCAAAGCTGCCAAGTGCTGCTCATATTTTAACCCCTTCATTCCCGAAATCATCTTTCTGAACCTCCTCTGGACTCTTTCCAATGACAACACATCCTGTCTGAGATGTGGGGCCCAACACTGTTGACAATACTCCAAGTGTGGCCTGACTCGTGTCTTATAAAGCCTCAGCATTATCTCTTTGCTGTTATATTCATGGGGCGAGATTGGACTGTGTTGATCTACAGGGGGACCTTGGAATCCGAGTTCATAACTCCCAGATAGTGGTTCCATTGTCAGGCAGGTATGTTGCAGTTGTATAAATCTCTAGGTTAACCACATCTGGAGAATTGCATTCGAAGACAGGAATAATACGTTGGCTTTGGATGGTGAGTGGAAGACGCTTAACAGGATGCTGCCTGGATAAAGTGAGACCGGACAATCTCGGGTAATTTTTTCCGGAGTGGCAGAGGCTGAGGAAGGTCTGACAGACGTTTACAGGAATGTGAGAGGCACAGACAGAGTGGACAGCCGGGATTTTATCTCTAAGGAGGAAATGTCCAATGCCAGTGGGCATGCACTTCAGGAGAAAGGGGGAACACATCCTCATTGGTCCTTTTTGCACTATTGAAGTATTTTGTAACTTTTAGTGCATTTTGTATCTTTTCTCTGCATAGTTGCTGTTGGAAAAAAAAACAATTAGAAAAGACAATGATGTTAAAAACCTGACTCAGGATGTTTAAAGGAGATTTGCGTTTCAAGTTTTGTTTTTCATCCCCATAGTGGTGGGTGTCTGGAGTGAATATCGGGTGGTGGTGGAGGCAGATGCGAAAGAGGCTATTAGATACCATGTGGATGTGAGGAGAATGGAGGGATGTGTTCCTTGTGTAGGCAGAAGGGATTGGTTTAGTAAGGCATGAAGTGACCAGTTCAATTGGTTCAGAACAACACAGTGAGCAGAAGGGCCTGTTCAAGGACAAGTACAGCAAGCAGAGCAGGTAAACTGGATAAAGTGATCCCAGTCAGAGAACAGACTGTGACGTCAGTGGATATATGTCATCATCACAGTTCTCTCACCAAAGATACTTCACTGCTGGATAAAATGAAGTTTGTGATGTTTATAACCGATGTGGTGAATTGTACTGATCAGACATCTCATCCTGCTGAGGAAATTAAAATTATTGTGAAAGCTGCAGACTGGTATCTTGGTGTAACTGGTGTTTTGTGGGAAGCTGTAAATGAAGCTCTGATTTGTGGGGGTTTCTGCATCCCAGTCTACTTGTGAAGATATGTAATGGGATTGAAATATTGAAGTGAAATTCAAGAAGCCTGATTTTACATGGTCAACACTTTAAGAAGTTTATTTCCGATTTGTCAGATTCTTCCGATGTTATATCTGTTCAGGAAACCTGCACATTTTGAGTTTTATTCCCGTGCAGGATTATATTGTCGTTTGGCTTGACGGGTTAGTTGATAGAGGAGTGGTGTTGTCAGTTTTATAAGGAGAAGGGCAGAGTATAGAGTTGTGAATGGGAACAAAATGTATCATGAACTTGTAGTAGAAAATCTTGATTCAACAGGCATGTGTGTAATTTTCTTTTGTGAAAATATTAACTTTCTGAATCGTATTTGGAGGTTTGGCCATCTACTTTTCTCATGGAAAATGGTTGTAGTAGTTCCCATTCTAAAACTTGGATCTCCCCGTCTGATCCTCCTTCTTGTAGGCCAATATCATTAGTGTCTCATTTATGTAAATTTGTGGACTATATGGTAATCGAGTGTTTGAATTATATTTTCGATAAAAGAGATAATTTCACGTTTTATCAGAGGGGAATTTGGAACGGTAGAATAAGACCATAAGACAAAGGAGCAGAAGTTGGACATTCGGCCCATCGAGTCTGCTCTGCCATTTTATCATGAGCTGATCCATTCTCACATTTAGTCCCACTCCCCCACCTTCTCACCATACCCTTTGATACCCTGGCTACTCAGATACCCAGCAATCTCTGCCTTAAATAACATTGGGATCAGTTTGGGTTTGGAAGATCATATTAGGAAAGTACAGTTAAATAAAGATGTTGTAATAGCAATATTTTTGATATTGAAAAGGCAAATAATATTTATTGAAGGATGGACTTTTGATTAATATTTGGAAATGCAATTGAGAGGGCTATTGTACAATTTTTTCTGATTGTTTCTATTTGTACGTCTTGTAAAGGTATGGATGGGCAAGTATGACATTGAATTCATTTTTATATTTGGAAGATGATATTAGGAAAGCCAGTTAAATATAGATGTTGTAACAGCAGTATTTTTACTATTCAAAAGGCAGATGGTATTTATGGAAGAAAAGAATTTTTATGAAATTGTGGAAATGAGGATGGAGGGGCTATTATCTAACTTTGAGTTGTTTTAATTGAACGTTTTGTGTCAGATATGGGTGGGAAAGTTATATTCAGGTTGTTATGAGATTGAGACTGGGATCCCACAGGCAGTATTTATTATTTTATATTATAATTAATAATATTTTTCATAGGTTTTTCATTCTGTAAATCCCTATATGCAAATGATGGAGGTTTATGGATTAGAGGTAGAAATTTCACTTTTATTGTATATAGGATGTGTTAGCAATTAGTAAGGTCAAACAGTCGGCGAATAGATGGGATTTAAGGTTTCAGTAGCAAAAACACAAATTATGTGCTTTACAAACAGGATTAGCAGACCTGCACTTGATTGGAAATTATATGGTCAAACTCCTTAAAAGGTGTCAGTGGTGAGATTTCCAGGCATGTGGATCAATAATAAGCTGACATAGAAGCACCGAATCAGAAAATAATTGATAAATGTAAAGAAACTTTAAATACTCTTTGTTATCTCTGTGAGTATTCTGGGGTGTTACATGAAAATATTTGTTGACCAATCTCGTTTGTTTAATTGGATCTGTTCTTGATTATGTTTGTGGTTTATAGATCACCTTCCTCTTCAACTTTATGATGTTTGGGTGTGATTCATTTCGTGCTTTAAGATTGTGTTGTGGTTAAGTCAGGACGTCCCCTGTTTCGGCTTTACTGGTTGAAATGGGACAATTGCCCTTACAGGGACAGAGGTGGAAGTTGATATTAACAAATTGGATTGAACATCCTGTGCTAAAGGGTGGTTGGGAACATCACAAGAAGAATGCTTTTAGTTTTGGGTGGCTGGGTTCTTATCACGCTGGGAATATGGGTGTATCGGATGATACAGTAAGTTCCACTGTAGCTTTCTCGGTAACCCCACTCTGTTGTTTTTTCCAATGACTTGTTAATTTTAGGTTACACAACTGGATTCTGTTCTGCCTGAGAGTCTGTTGGTTCATGAGTATATTCATGAAAGTTATTATCATACGGTCAGCATTTTACAGATGGATTAAAACATCATTTAACTGGGAATGTTGGTGTGTCTGTTTTCATTTTTTGAGTTGCAGGTAATGATAAAGAAATCACTTACCAGCCATTTGTGGGTCTATGGAGCAGAATTCTTTGCTTTGATTTTAGGGTTACAGTGGGTGGAGGAAATTGGTCCTTGCAAACTTGTAATTTGTTCAGATTCTCTTTCGGTTTCGATGAGCCTTAAAACAGGACATTCTAGCAGTAGGTCAGATTGACTGTTGGAAACTCATCAAGCATTATTACATATACAAAGTTCGGTTCATATGTCTGCACCTTATGGGCCCTGCACATCGCACTGTTGAGGGAAATGATGGGGTTGACTGTTTAGCAACAAAACCTGTTAGAAGTTCAACTGAGGATATAGACATTCCACTTCGCAAATCAGAAGCTAAGGGGATGGTAGGGTTAAGAGTTAAGGACTTATGGCAAGATCTGTAGGAAAATTGACATAAGGACTGATGCCTTTACAGAATACATAAACAAGTTGGGTTTTTGGAAGAAGGGCTTAAAACAGGAAGGGAAGGAATGATATTGACAAGACTTAGAATTGCCAACACTATGCTTAATTATGCCTTGTATCTAATTAGAAAACTTCATTCTGTGTCATAGGACCATAGAACCATAGAACACTACAGCACAGAACAGGCCCTTCAGCCCTTCATGTTGTGCCGACCCATATAATCCTTAAAAAAAAGTACTAAACCCACACTACCCCATAACCCTCTAATTTTCTTTCATCCATGTGCCTGTCCAAGAGGTTCTTAAATACCCCTAATGTTTTAGCCTCCACCACCATCCCTGGCAAGTCATTCCAGGCACTCACAACCCTCTGTGTAAAAAACTTACCCCTGATGTCTCCCATAAACTTCCATCCCTTAATTTTGTACCTATGCCCTCTGGTGTTTGCTTTTGGTGCCCTGGGAAACAGGTACTGACTATCCACCCTATCTATGTCTCTCATAATCTTCTAGACCTCTATGAATTCCCCTCTCATTCTTCTATGCTCCAAAGAAAAAGGTCCCAGCTCTACTAACCTTGCTGCATATGACTGTCGTGTACATTTTGTCATTATGAAACTTTTAAACACATACTATTTCAGTGTGAAGCAGATATGGGTGAAAAAAATCAAATGCAGCCTTCAGTACAATCTTTGAGGGGTTGATAGTTTTCAGATAATAACTTTATTAAGTTATAGGACTGAATTTAAATTAATTCACAGTATTGAACAGGCAAAGGCATATAATAATGGAAACGTCCCAATTGTATCGGGACGTTACTCTGGGGATGACGGCTTAACAGAGGAGGATGACGGATGTGGGAATAGCAGGAGAGACATGTCCCACCGAAGAAGTTCTCGAATGGCAGGGGTAGGAATCCGTCTCTGACAAGGGAAGTTAACGACTGTGTTAAGCCTAAGGAAACGGCATATAAGGTAGCAAAGGTGAGTGGGATGTTGGGATGGTCTTCAAATCCAACAAAAGGCAATGAAAAAAGCCATAAGAATGGTAAAGACAAAATGTGAGGGCAAACTGGCCAGTAATATAAATCAGGTTACTGAAAGTTTAGTTTTCAGTTACATGAAGAGTGAAAGGGAGATGAGAGTTGATACTGGACCACTGGAAAATGATGCTGGTGAAGTAGTAATGGGGGACAAAGAAATGGCAGATGAACTTAATGAACAATCTTCACTGTCTTTCCCAGTCAACACCACTCCCACTTGTCCCATTTAACCTGTCTCAGTTCGGGTGGACTGTAGGACCCGGGGGAGCTTAGGACACTATTCTATTCTGTTGTTGGACGCGGTGAACGAGTTAAAATTAATGGATCAACAATTCTCATCTCATGATTATTTCACTCTCCGCATATTTACATTTACAGTGATCTTACTCCTGACGCCGGTCCCAGGACCCGACCCATTTACAGACCCGGAGCGGAACCGGAGCAGATTCTCAGCCACTGGTTTTCATCCCCAGTCGCAAAGTAAGGATAAAGTTTCCCCGTGAATTTATTCCCAGTGAAGGTGTGGAGATGGGACTTGGTCTCCGCGTTGTAAAATGAAACTGTCCCGGACTCGTAACTGAGATAAACTCCCACCCTCCCGGGGATGGGACCGGCAGCGAGACGGGACTCGGGGGAGGTGAGATCACGGGACACGTCACAATCCCGATGTAACACGTCACCAAAACGCCCAATGACCCAGAATCCGGTCTCCGGACCCAGTCCGACCCCTCTCTTCCTCTCCACAGACCCTGCGGCGACTCCTAGATACCAGTCCTGATTCCCCACCACCTCCACCTCCCAGTAATGTCTCCCAGTAATGTTGGATGTGAATCCCTCCAATCCCAGCACACAAGCCCGATTTGTGAATCTCTTCCCGGTCTCAGGGAGATTCCTCCAGGTCGGGGTACATCTCACACTCTTCCGATCCTCAGACACCTCGATCCATGGATTCACCGTTTCCACATCCAGGATGACAGAGACTGGGGGTGAAGCAGAGAATTAGAGAGTCCCTGGGCATTGTGGGGAGACTCAGGCAGCGCTGCCCCAGAGATTGGGGGAACACTCGGGCAAAGTGTCTCCAGGACCAGTGGAAACCCCGTGGGCCCTAGGCGCAGTCGGGTTGCTGACAGGCTGCCTTTCCCAGGGAAGCGGGTGGGCCACGAATATCTCTCCAATATCTTTCCGCTGGATGGAGAGCAGAGATTTCCCAATCAAACAGACACAAAATGCTAGAGGAACCGAGCGGGTCAGGCAGCATGTGTGGAGAGAGATGGACAGTCTACGTTTCAGGTCGTCATCTTCCCTCAAGAACAAAAATAAATAGGGGAGAGAGACAGCAGAAATGAGTGCGGGAAAGGGGTGGATTAAGATGGGAAGGGGATGAGTGAATGGATTTAAACAGGAGGTCACAGAGGCTCTTTGGCCCAACTTTTTCGTGCCGACCAGCTTGCTTTAATGAGCTGGTCCCATTTGCCCATTATTCCTTTCCACCTTTCTTATCCACGTCCCTGGCAAGATGTATTTTAAAACATTGTCACTGTACCCGACTCTACAGTTGATCAAGAGCCCGGTGTACTATACCATGAATTTTAGTGTCACCCACAAACCTACTAACTGTGTCATCTACATTCTCATACAATTCATTAATATGAATGACAAACAACCGTGTCCCCAGCACCGACCTCTGCAGGTTACAGGCCTCCAGTCCTCTGTGTTTGAGAGACACTTGGACAGACACTTCAACAGGCAAGACACAGAGGGAGACTGACCTAATGCCGGCCAATGGGAAGAATGTAGATGGGTAAATAGATCAGCACAGAGGCGATGGGTCAAAGGGAACATTTCTATGCTGTATGCACCCCCGTGCTGACAATTCCAAACGGACAGTGACCCCTGACCTTTGACTCCTCAGACAGGGGAAACATCCACCCTGTTGATCCCTAAATGAATTTTGTGTTTCCCTGAGATCTGCTCCCATTCTTCTAAAGAGGGAACAGAGAACATAGAACAGTACAGCATAGGAACAGGCCCTTGATTCAATGTTCACATTCATTTGTGAGTGTGAAGTGGGAAGTTGAAGGTTCGAGACAGTAAAGGAGGTGATAATGGGAACCAGTATGGGAAAGATGAACGGGCGATTGAACCAGAACCAGGAGGGGGAGGGGTGGAAAGCCTGTGGGTGAACTGTGTGTGTAAACGTAACAAGAAGTTGGAGGGGAACAAAGATGGGGGATGATTATTCCTTTGTCCCCTTTCCCACAACCCAATCGCCCACAACCCCTCATTAGGACACAGGATGAAAATGCACAGATCCTTAAGAAACACAGGTCCAGATGAAGGGTTTCAGCCCAAGCCGTCGACTGTCTACTCTTATCCGTAGATGCTTCCTGGCCTGCTGAGTTCCTCCAGCATTTTGAGTGTGTTAATCCAGTTTAAGTATACACAATTATTTGTCCTCCGCAGCTGCCTGCTGCAGATTCACTATTCTCTGGCGAAAGGAATTCCTCCTCATCTCTGTTCTAAATGAGCATCCTCCAGTCGGAGGCTGTGCCATCTGGTCCTCGACCCACCCACATCCTCCAGACATCAACTCTCTCCAGACAGGAGACAGGCAAGACCTTCATCAGGACCTGTGTAGCTTGGATTACCAGCATCCGCAGATTTTCATCCTCCAGTCGGAGGCTGTGCCATCTGGTCCTCGATCCACCCACATCCTCCAGACATCAACTCTCTCCAGACAGGAGACCAGGCAAGACCTTCATCAGGACCTGTGTAGCTTGGATTACCAGCATCCGCAGATTTTCTCATGTGTGATCTTTAAAGCACAAGTTGATAGGTAAACTTCTTGATTAGTCAGAGTCTCAAAAGTTATGGGGAGGAGGTGGGAGAATAGGGTTGAGGGGGATAATAAATCAGCCATTCTTCTAAACTCCAGTGAGTACAGTCCCAGAACCGACAAATATGTCTCATATGTTCTCTTTCATTCCCAGAATCTTTCTTGTGAACCTCCTGGACCCTTTCCAATGCCAGCACATCTTTTCCGATATAAGGGACCCAAAACTGCTGACAATACTGCCAATATGGTCTTACTAATCTTTATAAAACCTCAGCATTACATCCTTGCTCTTGTATTCTAATCCTCCCAAAATGACAGCAAACATTGAGTTTGCCGATCTTACCACTGACACAAACTGCAAGTTAACCTTTAGGGAATCCCGCACAAGGACACTCAAGTCCCTTTGTACTTCTGATTTTTGAATTTTCTCCCTGTTTACAAAATTGTCTATGCCTTTATTCCTTCTACCAAAGTGCATGCACAACTTCCCTATTCGATAATCCATCTATCACTTATTTGCCCATTTCCTGATCTGTCTCTGTCCTTCCCCAGATTCCGAGCTTCTGCAGCACTACTTGTCCCTTCACCTATCTTCATATCGTCTGCAAGCTCGGCCACAAAGGCAACAATTCTGTCATCCAAATCATCCTTCTGTCTATCTTGGCTTTGTGTTCCTCGAAGAATTCCAACAGATTTGTCAGGCAAGATTTCCCCCTAAGGGAAGGCATGTTGTCTTTGCTCTATTTTATCATGTGCCTCCATGTACCCGAAAGCTCGTCCTTAACACTGGACTCTAACATCTTCCCAAACACACCACATCCAGACTAACTCACCTATAATTTTCTTTCCCCAGCTGCTCTGCCTTCTTAAAGAGTGAAGTGACCTTTGCAATTTCCAGTCATCTTGAATGATCTACTGATTCTTGAAAGATCATTACTAATGTCCCCATATTCTCCTCAGCTATCTCTTTCCAAACACTGGGGTGTGGTCCACCTGGTCCAGGTACCTTCAGACCTTCAATCGTCCCACGTACTTTCTCCTCAGTAACAGCAACAACACGCATTTCTGTCTCCTGACACTCTCACATTTCTGACGCACAGCTGTTATCATTCACAGTGAGGATTGACAGACAATATTGAATAAGTACCTCTGCCATGTCCTTTGTCACATTTCTCCTCTCCAGTGTCATTTTCTAGGGTAGTGGTCACCAACCTTTATAAGCCCAACATCTACTACCTCGGCCTCGGTAAAAGGCGAGATCGACTCCAAATTGATTAGTCACACGTATGCACACCGGGGCAGAAAAGACCAGAAGTAGAAATAATGCATAAGTGCCAGGGGTGCCCTCTCTGTTTTGTACCGTGGACTGGTTTAATATTGAGAATATTCTTGCGGACAGCGGGGGGGGGGGGGGGGGGGTGGTGCGGGTGTGTTAAACACGACCTTCGCGACTCTTGGCACCAAAAGTAATATTGGACACGGCACACCTTTAGTCTACTAAAGTCTACTGAAGTCTACTGGTTGAGCATAGGTGTTGTACTCAAACATTTTCTTTCAATTACGTGCGGAAATTTGACTATTCATCAATGAGAAAGGGAAGCCAGTGGCAGAGTTCGATGACCCAGACTGGCTTCACGAACTTGCATTTTTGGTGGATATAACAGAGCTCTTAAATGTGTTTAATGTTAACATGCAAGGCCCAAACAAACTTGTTACGGAATATTACGACAGCATTTGTGCCTTTCAAATTAAATTAGGCCTGTGGGAGATGCAACTATCCCGAAGCAACCCAGCTCATTTCCCCTCTTTGCAGTCTGTGTGTGTCGCTCATGGTAATAATGACAACATGGACAGCTATAAGGACAAAATATCACGGCTGGAAAGTAAGTTTCAGAATCATTTTCAAGTCTTCAGTCAGCTCGAGAAGGAATTCTCACTATTTTGCTCGGCGTTTGCCGTCACCGCAGCATCAGATGTGCCGGAGGAACTCCAAATGGAACTGATTGACATTCAGTGTAACTCGGCTTTGAAATATAAATTTGAGACTGTGAGTCTGGACTCATTCTATCAATACCTCGTACCGATGTACCCCAAGATGACAGACTTTGCCTCAAAGATCCTTTGCATGGTCGGGACAAGATGTCTCTGTGAGCAGGCGTTCTCCATAATGAACATTAACAAATCCAAACTGCGTTCGCAGCTGACACACAAACATCTAACTGACATTATGAAAATCGGAACTGCCCAGAAACTGGTCCCTGATGTTGACAGGCTAGTTAAGACCAACAGATGTCAGGTGTCTGGAAGCAGCAAGTGAAAAATGAGTGACACTGTTTGATGCTCTGCGACATGTAAGCAAAATGCATTATGGAATATTGAGTGTCATAATATTGTGATTCATTCATTTTCTGACTATTGTAAGTGTGATCACTTCAATAAAAAAATAGAGGCTAAATGTGTTCATTTTCTGGGTTTGATTGCTGGAAGCAGGCTATTAAAAATTAGGTGCAGTTGTGCAGCCTACATTTACAATTTTTTTCGTTAGGTCTACATTTGTGTCTGCTAATGTTCAATTTCAAATAGTTTATTAACGTAAAGGGTGTGGCTCCCAAAACAATCTCAGCCAACGTAGCATCGCTTTTCTCTCTCCCTCAGCACAACTTTCTTGTAGCCTATGACTATAAGTTAATACCAATCATAAAAATAATGCTTGCTCGGCAGTCTTCTTCATGAGAAACGGAATTTGTGAAGTGAAACACTTTGTAGTTATAGCAGAGACTGAGACACATGAGAGCAGGCTGAAAAAACGGAGGCAACGAAAGCTGCGTTCGCACGCGCCCGACTGATCCGGCCCGCATGAAGCTGCATTTTGCCCAATCCGGCCCGTGACCTAAAATGACACCCCTGATCTACTACATCCCCTTTATCCTACTTGTAACTCTTCAAGGAATTCCAACAGGTTTGTCAGGCAAGATTTTCCCTTGAGGAAACCATATTGACTTTGTCCTACCTTGTCCTGTGTCACAAAGTATTCCATATGGGCATACTTAACAATTGACTCCAACATCTTCGAAACCACAGAGGTGAAGCTAAGTGGTCTATAATTTCCTTTCTGCTGCCTTCCTCCTTACTAAAAGACTGCAGCGACAGTTGAAATTTTCAGGTCCTCTGACACGATGCCAGAGACAAATGATGTTTGAAAGATCATTTCAAATGCCTCCAGAATGCCTAGTGCAACCTCTTTCAGAACACTAGGGTGCAGTTCATCTGGTCCGGGTGACTTATGTACATTTAGGTCTTTCAGATTTTTGAGCACCTTCTCCCTTGTAACAGTAACTGCACCCACTTCTCTTCCCTCGCACTCTTCAACACCGGGCACAGTGCTAGTGTTTTGCACGGTGAAGACTGGTGCAAAGTACTCATTTAGCTCATCGGCCATCTCTTTGTCCCCCGTTAATGTATATCCAGCCTCATTTTCTAGCGATCCTATTACCACTCTCATCTCTTTTATTTTATTTACCGACTTGGGAAAAATACTTCTACTATCCACTTTGATATCGTTTGCTAGCTTGGTTTCAAATTTCATTCTTCTCCTCCCAATGATTATTTTAGTTCCTCTCTGTAGGTATTTAAAGCTTCTGAATCCTCTGTCTTCCTACTAATTTTTGATTTGTTGTAGCCTCTCTCGTTTGCCTTTACAATAGCTTGTCTTCCCTTGTCTGCCACGGTTGTACTATTTTGCCATTTGAGTATTTATTTGTTTTTGGAATACATCGATCCTGCACCTTCCTCATTTTCCCAGAAGCTGACACCATTTCTGCTCTGTTGTCATCATTGCCAGCATCTTCTTCCAGTTTGCTTTGGCCAATTCCTCTTTCAGACCACTGTAATTTCCTTTACTCCAGTGAAATACTACAACATCAGACTTTACTTTCTCCTTATCAAATTTCAAGTTGAGCTCAGTCATGTTGTGAGCACTGTCTCCTAAGGGTTATTTTACCTAATCACCTCTGGTTCAATACATAACAGCAGCAGGAGACAGGTGTAGCACTTGTCCCGCTTGCAGGTGTCAGTGCCAGGAGGGAGAGGAGCGAGTGGATAAAGGAGTGACGTAGACAGCGATTCTGAGTGGGCTGGGTGTAGGGAGAGATGTGTTTGGTGGTAGAATCCGGCTGGAGATGGTGAAAGATGTCAGGATAAGTTGGATATAGAGGCTCGTGTTGCGGTAGGTCGGACTTTGGAGATTCACTTGACGATGGGGTCAGTATTGAATTCAGGTTGATTTTACCTTGTAGATTTTAACAGCTTCTTTAATCGTCATGAAGCGGTGCTCTCTGTGTTCCTGCGCATCTCTACAGATCAGACAGATCAGTGTCTTGTCCGTTTCACAAAACAGCTTCAGTTCTTCCTCATGTTCCTCACAGTGACGTTTACTTTCCTTCCCTTTCAGATTCAGGTTTAGATTTTGAGCTTTTTCAGCCAGATTTGCTAAGGCCCGATTCACCCTGAGGGTACAGTCAGCAAACACCTCTCTACAATCCGGGCAGGAGTTTCTCTCCTCCCTTTCCCAACACCGTATGATACAAGAGCGACAGAAGTTGTGTCCACACTCCAGTGACACCGGATCGGTGAAGAAATCCAGACAGACGGGACAAATTTCCTCCTTGTTCCAACTGTTGGCCTGTCCTTTTGAAGCCATGTTAACTCCAGCACTTTCCTGATTCAGAATGCTTTCACTTTCGGGGAGCTGCTGATCCCCTGCACGCTGCAGTGTCGGGCACTGACCGTGGTTTTGCTGGATGTGTTCATTGGGGAAAAACGTGGCTATTTCCGTATCAGGGTGGGATCAGAAAAATGTTTAACAGGTGGGAACAGTAAAGAAAACGTAGCCCTGGACTGCCTAATCCCGGCTGTGAAAAGAGGAGGGTTGGGCTTGTGAAAAAAAATCAGTGCGACAGAAGCATCAACTGAATCTCCAAAGGCCTCACCCCTGGGATCAGAAGGACCATCCCTGGGATCAGACGGACCACCCCTGGGATCAGAAGGACCATCCCTGGGATCAGAAGGACCATCCCCGGGATCAGAAGGACCACCCCTGGGATCAGAAGGACCATCCCCGTGATCAGAAGGACCACCCCTGGGATCAGACGGACCACCCCTGGGATCAGAAGGACCACCCCTGGGATCAGAAGGACCATCCCCGGGATCAGAACGACCATCCCCGGGATCGGAAGGACCATCCCCTGGAAGACAACTGAAGTCATGTGCTGAAAAAAGAAGCCACAGGGCCGATCAACCCAGGCCCTGGATTGGGGTCTCTGGCGAGCTGCTGTTGGCGACCCGTAGGCGTGATGGGCTAAAGAAGAAGCAGAACAGAAATGAAGCCGGAGAGAAGAGCCTGGTTCAGTCTGAGGCAGGACTGAAAGGGACAAGTTCTGAAAAGAGAGGCCCAAGAGACTGCACATGCTGGAACCTGCAGTAAGAAACATCATCCTGGAAGAATTGTGGTGAGAAATGTACAGTCGCCCTTCCTGGTCGAGATCCTTCATCTGGAATGTCTCAACCCAAAATGTCTATTGTCCACTTCCCCCCACAGATCGCTGCAGTTGCTGCCTGACCCGTTGAGTTCCTCCAGCGGTTTTTTTTTATTTTTCTCGGGAAATAAATAACGAGAACATGAAATAACTGCAGCGGCTGCTGATGGATCTGAGGTGCTCTCACCGCAAAGGCAAACATGTGCTTTAGAAAATAAGAAACAGGAGGATGCATCGCCATTCGGAACATGCCTGACCTTTCACCTCAGCGCCACTTTCATGCAAAGTTCCCAACATCGCTGAGACACCAAATTTGCCTTTTCAATTCAGAAACCTTGTGGGGAAAATTCAAAAATATTTACCGCACTCTGGGTGAGAAACTTTCTCCTCATCTCTGTCCTGCTGAGCTGACCTCTGATTTTGAGTCTGGATCCCTGGTTCCAAACCACAACCCGGAAACATCATTCTTACCGCTATCCTGTCCATATAATCTCTCCAAGGACACTTCCTCATCTTCCTCTTCCCCCAAATCAATCTGGGAAACCTTCTCTTCATTCCCTTCATCCCACAGACTGACTCTCTGGGAGAGAGACCAGACCTGTACACAGTGTTCCATGTACGCTCTCACCAGGACCCCATATACCTTCAGAGGAGATCTTTATTCGTGTATTCAACCCTTTCTTTCCATTCAATGCTCTTCATTTAATATCAAACTCAAACAGCGAACAGACACAACACAGCCTCAGCCATGAATTTAAAGGGCAGGTGTTGCAACAGTTTGAGCTTCATACCGGGGGCCACGGAGCAAGCAGGGTGTCACAAAGGGAGGAATGTGGGAGTGTTGTATGTCTGAGCCCAGCTGTGTGTGTTTGTGAATCAGAATCAGGTTTAATATCAGCAGCATATGTGTGAAATTTGTTGTTTTGTGACAGCAGTACATTGCAATACATAGTAATAAAAAGTATAAATTACAACAACTATGTACAACATTATATTTAAAAAGTAGTGCAAAAGAGAGGGAAAATACTGAGCAACTGTTCATGGGCTCATTGTCCATTCAGAAATCTTATAGTAGAGGGAAAAAATGCTGTACCTGAAACAGTGAGTGGCTCTTTAGGACCCTGTACGTCCTCCTTGATGGTAGCAATTAGAGGAAGGCATGTCCTGGGTGATGGGGGTCCTTAATGATGGATGCCACCTTTTTGTGGCATCATCTTTTGAATGTGTCCTGGATGCTGTGGAGTCCAGTGCCCATGAAGGAGCTGGCTGAGTTTACAACTTTCTGCAGCATTTTCCAATCCTGTGCAGTGGCCTCTCCATACTGATATATCACCATTCTCACTTTTCGTTGTTTAAGGATGAGCACATTACACATGTGCTACATTTACTGAAATTATGCAGCGTATTAATTTAAAATAAAGGACCCAGTGCTTTCCCGGCGTAGATGACGTTTAAACTCTTCTCAGGCTTCCAACCAGGTACAGGTGTCTATTTCAATCAACATGCCAATACCAAACTCTGCATCTTCGTCAGGGACGATCCCTGGGCATGTCTAATAGGGGCGGCTGACGGAAATATATATACCACTGGAATAGACATGCCCAGGCATCATCCCCGATGAAGATGGCAGAGTTTGTAATGGAAACATCGGTTAAAGTTGACACCTGTACCCGCTGGAAGCAGGAGAAGAATTTAATTAATTAATTCATCGTCAGTGAATCAAAGGTGAGTTCCTTTATCTTATTATAGAAGGGATAGATTTTTCAGAAGCACTGACTTTTTTGCCTTACACTTCTTGCCATCGTTCTCAGCTCTTTGTTTAGTTTGCTGAGAATTTGTATGTTTGTTTGTACTCTAAGATAAACTAAAATTTTGGAATTAAGGTCACTAGTTATTTTTAACTCCCGGGAGAACTCTAAGGATCAGAAATTAAATAGTTTCCACAGGAGAAGAAATCAGTCATGATGCGATAGCAGGCAGACTGGAAGGGCCTAATGTTCTAATTTTGCTCCTTTATCTCATGGCCCTTCGGTCTATCAACACGTGCAGCTGCATTTGAGGCTCCACGACGATGGGAGACCATAAGGTGCAGGAGCAGGATTCGGCCATTCGGCTTGTGACGGGCAGCGCTCGATCAACACACTCCTTACACACGCAATTTAGGTGCAGTCTAGAATAAACTTTCTAGGTCAGGGGTGTCAAACTCATTTTAGGTCACGGGCCGGATTGAGAAAAATGCAACTTCATGCGGGCCGGATCAGTTGTGCACGCGCGCGTGCTCCCACAGCTTTCGTTGCCTTCATTTTTTCAACCTGCTCTCATGTGTCTCAGTCTCTGCTATATCTAAAATTGTTTCACTTTACGAATTTCGTTTTTTGTGAAGCAGATTGCCTAGCAAGCATTCTTTTTATGATTGGTATTAACTTACAGTCGTAGATTACAAGAAAGTAGGCAACGAGAAAGAAAAGATGCTATTTCGGCTAAGATTGTTTTGGGAGCCACACCTTTTCCATTAATAAACCGTTTGAAATCAAGCATTAGCAAACACAAATGTAGACCTAATGTTGTCCCGTGCATCGATTTAATGTTCAATATTTCCTCTGTAACGCACAAATTGGAGTCCACTCCTCGGATGAAGATAGCCAGCTGTGCAGTGTCCGTCATATCAGCACTTTCATCCACAGCAAGCGAGTATGCAATAAAGTCTTTGCTTCTTTCAATCAACTGTGTTCTTAAATCAGTGGCTATCTCACAAACGCGATCAGCAACCGTATTTCTACTCAGGCTTACATTAGCCAACATCGGCTTTTTGTCTGGACACACGACGTCACACACCTTCATCATGCAGCTCTTCAGAAACTCTCCCTCGGTAAAGGGCCGGGGCTGATTTAGCCATCTCTGCTGCCACAATAAAACTAGCCTTTACAGCAGCCTCTCTTTGTGTTTTGGCTTTTGTGAACATAGCCTGCTGTGACGCCAGACTTCTTTTCAACTCTTCTACCTTCTGGAGCTTCTGTTTCTTGTCCAGATGCTTGTATTTGTTGTGGTGTTTCATTTCATAGTGTCGTAAACCTGGTACCTGAATAAACTTAGCATTAGCCATATAATACGCCATAGGCGCTTCGATGACTGGGGCCAGCTTTAATAGTAATTAGATATTATCTCGCGGGCCAAAGATAATTCCATCCGGCCCGCGGGCCTTGAGTTTCACATATATGTTCTAGGTAATCAAAGATGGTCTGTCCTGCTGCCAAATAAATGGGGCTGGTCGCTCTTGCAAAAATGTGAGAGGCTATTTCAGACATTTTTCCATTGAAGTGCCGAAGGGGAAGGTGAGGTGGGAACATTCACTCAGGGGGTGAGAGTGTGGAACGGGCTGCCAGCGCAAGTGGTGGATGCGGCTTCGGTTTCCACATTTCAGAGTGATCTGCACAGGTAATGAGGGCTGGGATTTGGGGAGCGACACATCCGGTCAATGGCTCGAGGCAGCACAGTAGTTTGGCGTCTGATAGGTGGGATGAATGGCCTGTTTTTGGTTCTATAATTCTATGTTCACGGTCAGTAGCGACTCTTTAATGGTGTGTCCCACATTTCTCTCCCTCACGCTGCTTTGGCCAGGGTAAAGCGGGTAGGAATCAGTGACCAACGATTCGGTGTGATACGGCTATTTTTATTTGTTTGTATAAAATTTGTGTTTTTTAAATTTAAATATGGCTCGTGGCTCCTACATCACGATGGGAGGGTGTCTGCTGATGATCAGTCCTCCCCCCTGAGTGTGGCCAGTCTCACAGGTAACAACAATCGAGCTCATCATTCCAGAAGCTTCTGTCCACTGCGTCAACATACGGACACGGGCCCGGAAGAACCCTGAGGATCAGAAATCAAACAGAATGTGCACAGAAGAAGAAATCAGTCATGGTGGGATGGCAGGTAGACTCGATGGGCCTAATGTTCCCATTGTGATCCTTTCTATCATGGCCTTTCGCTCTATCAACCTGTGCAGCTGCTTTGAGGGAATCCTCCAACGTCCTCACATTCAGAAGTGTTGGAATCTGCCGAGGGAGATGGAGGGTTAGTGTAGAACTGGCTCGTCTACGGTGAGGGATGTTTACAGCCTTTCCCCGACCGCTTCAACTTCAAGTTCCAGTTTGCCGTGATTCAGCCGTACACCCGCATACTGGCTGAAACAAAACAATGCCCTGGGTAAATTTCCTACTCTCCCTCTCTAAAACCTCCACGACTTTCCTATCAGGAGGAGACCAGAACTGACACAAAACTCTCAGTGTTGTCTAACTAGATAGATAGATAGATAGAACTCAGTAAAAATATGATATGCATCTAAAATCACCCTCTCAAAAAGCATTAATAATAGCTTTTAAAAAGTTCTTAAGTAGTTTACTTAAATACATTGAGTCCTAACCCCGGCACTTTAACCTATCTTACTCCTGGCAGTTGAATTGTAAAGCCGAATGGCATTGGGGAGTATTGATCTCTTCATCCTGTCTGAGGAGCATTGCATCGATAGCAACCTGTCGCTGAAACTGTTTCTCTGTCTCTGGATGGTGCTATGTAGAGGATGTTCAGGGTTTTCCATAATTGACCGTAGCCTACCCAGTGCCCTTCGCTCTGCTACCGATGTTATACTCTCCAGTACTTTGCCCACGACAGAGCCCGCCTTCCTTACCAGCTTATTAAGACGTGAGGCGTCCCTCTTCTTAATGCTGCCTCCCCAACACGCCACCACAAAGAAGAGGGCGCTCTCCACAACTGACCTGTAGAACATCTTCAGTATCTCACTACAAACATTGAATGACGCCAACCTTCTAAGGAAGTACAGTCACATGGCCCTTGAGATTAATGTCCCGACTAATGAAGTCCAAAACTCCATACACATTCTTAAACACCCGACCAGCTACATTGTAAGGATGTGATGATGTGGGCAGCGGGGAGAATATCCCTCTAGGTTAGTCAACCTCCTCGTGGATACACGTCTTCATTATCCAGGTCCCCCAAGAGTCTTTATTGGGATCTTTCTCCTCATTAACCTCATTTTAATGTTTGAAGTTACCTGTATGTTCAGCTGGTGGGGTTATTACTGATGGACTGGGAGAGACAACACAGTGTGGCCCTGTCCTGAGGCTTTCTGAAGGAAATCTGCTGTTTGATCCTCAGACGGGCTCTGTTCAATGTTGGGATTCTGTGCCTCCCCGTCCCGGAGTGTTCTGCCCAACCCCCAACAGTGCTCGGCATTGTTTTACCAAACCTGTCTGTCTGCTTCGGCTGCAAGTCCTTACTGTTGCTAGGATACCGGCCTGTGTGTTTGCTTAGTCTGCTCGAGGTATGTAACATAGAAACACAGAAAACCTACAGCTCCATGCAAGCGCTTCGGCCCACAAAGCTGTTCCGAACATGTCCCTACCTTAGAACAACCTAGGCTTACCCATAGCCCTCTATTTTTCTAGGCTAGATATACCCATCCAGGAGTCTCTTAAAATACCCTATTGTTTCCGCCTCCACCACTGCCGCCAGCAGCCCATTCCAAGCACTCACCACAATCTGCGTAAACAAATTTACCCCTGACATCTCCTCTGTACCTACTTCCAAGCAGCTTAAATCTATGCCCTCTCGTGCTAGCCATTTCAGCCCTGGGGAAAAAGCCTCTGACTATCCCCACGATCAATGACTCTCATTATCTTGTTACCTGCCCCGTAACTGGGTGTCTGACCGGCAGAGAAAGAAGAATTGGTTGGAGTCTGGTGGTAACAAACTAAAGGTGTTTATTAATAAAAATAAGCAAAGACCATATCAATAATGCAAATATACATATAAAACAAGTTAGCAGTAACAAACCTAAAAGTGTAGGAATAATAATAATCAATAATAAACAAGCTCTATCGATGTCTAGGGGTAAATAAATTGTCATAGAAAAGTATAAAGTTCAGTTCAGTTCACGAGTGCTGATGTAATTATGGTTGTTGTAATCTGAGAGAGAGAGAGAGAGCGAGCGAGCGCGATGTAACAGCTACAGTCAGGCAAACCTTCCTTTGCTTTCTTAATCCGTCGTATCGATGTGGTCATTCAGTTATGACCTCTCCGTCCTTCTGCTAGACCGTTCTTCTGTGGTGGACTCGTCACTCTGGCATGAGTGGACACACACACACAAGTCCCCACCGGCCCTGTTTTAACACTGTGAGCTTTACTGACCGACCTCCTGGTTCGGTCTCCGAAGCCCCCACCTTTCTTGTGGGTTCCAACACTCAATCAGTGTCCTCTGGCGTGTCTGGAGGGTGTCTCTCCAGACCTGTCTTTTATCCCTACTCACGGGGACTCAGCTATCCATCACTCCTGAATGACTGTGTCCATCAAATAAGGCCACTCCTTCAGTCCGCTGAGGAAAGTTTATGAGCAAACTATTGTCCTTGCAGCGAAACAGTAAATAATTCAAAAAGGAGTCACAATACGGTTAATCAGCAATTTCCCCCTCTCTCTTACCTGTCGCCGATGTTCTTGCTTGTTTTTCCATCTCTCTTTCTCATGGTCAGCATAGCAACAGTAATAGTTCGTGTTTCTCATGGGGGGGGGGGGGGATGGTTAACTCTGTACCACATTGTCCATCAGGTCTGTTCATCACCCATAACAATCTTGTACACCTCCATCAGGTCACCTCTCATCCTCCGTCGCTCCAAGGAGGAAAGGCCGTGTTCACTCAACCCTATTCTCATATGCAAAGCTCCCTTTTCATAAGGCATGCTCCCTTTTTAAAGGAAAACGAGAGAATCTGCAGATGCTGGAAGTCCAAGCGACACACAGAAAATGCTGGGGGTACTCATCAGGCCAGGCATCATCTATGGAAAAGAGTGCAGTCGACGTTTTGTGACTTCATTGGTGTATCAACTCCAGTAACACATTCAGTAACAGAAAGAGAAACAAGGAATGACCCAACATTGTGGGAAGTCTATGAAATCACCATGCGAGAATGGCCAGCTCATAGGCAGCCCTATGTTTCCAGCGCTCTCAGTGAGATGAGACCAACTGTTGGTAAGTCAAAGAAAGCTGATGGGCCTCGTGCCGTGTTTCCCTCTAAACTCTGCACCAGGGTGTCAGAAACTCTGCAGGAAAGACAGCTGGATACAGTGAAGATGAAGAATCTCGTCCGGAGTTACGTGTGTTGGCCAGGAATAGGGGATAGATTGAAGACTTGGACAAAAGCTGTTTGGGATGCCATAAAGTTCAAAATGCACCCCTACAGGCACCGTTACAATCGTGGGAATGGCCGTCTTCATTGTGGATGGATGTGCATATTGACTTTGCTGGGCTTTTCATGAATTCCGTGTTTCTGGCTGATGTGGATGCTCATTCGAAGTGGCAGAAGGTCATACCAGTGAAGTCGATCACTCCGCTCTTCCTCCACTCTGACAACTTCCTTCTCCACAAGTTGCTGATGGTGAACAAATTATGTGTGACAATGGACCAGAAGAGATGTCAGAAGAGTTTAGACTATTCATGCAGGAAAATGGCATCAGATATTTCAAATCAGCTCACCACCACACAGAAATGAATGGGTTAGTTGAAAGTTTTATCCAAACCTCCAAGCATTCGAACAAAACTATGGACAAGGGGGATATTTCTCTGAAGCACAAGGTGAACAGCTTTTTTCTTTTTAGTGCATTGGAACTCAGTCCATGCGACGACAAATCAAACACCTGCAATGATGTTCATGAACAGGAGTCTGAGATCTTGCCGAAACATCCTGAAACCGGATCTATGGAGGAAGAGCAGTTGAGCCAGTTTCCAGCAGATCGGCACGGAACTTCGAGATTGGAGAAAAGGTCCTAGCAGGTGATTACCGAGAGGACCAGTGGATGCTGGAGACTCTGTATGGAGACGGCACGTGGACCAGATATTGGATGCTCAGCTGAAAAACAAATCTGGGTCAATTGCATCCAACAAGACGGACACACTACAGACACTAGACTTACCTCACAATGATGATCATGTCACTAACAGCAATTTGACACCGGCAACTGAGAATGTCGGTGGTTACATAAAGACTTAACGAAGTAACAGACTAGGTCCTGTTGGCTGAATAAAATGCTGATGCACAGGTCTAACAGCAAAGCCAGTTCTCTATGACAACAAGTGATACACACTATAATATCATCAGTGAAGTTCCTGAAACTTGGGTGTCGCCACTGCTCCAATCCATGTCTCTACTTCTAGACCTTGCCAGCAGTTTCCCTTCACATTAGCATCTTTTTTTTAAACACTGCAACACAGAACAGGCCATTTAGCCAGTCTGGACCTTGCCGAGCTATTACTCTGCCTGCTCCTACCGATCTGTACTGAACTCTCCCACACATGTAGTCATCCAAAACTCTCGTCAATGTTGAACTTCTGCTGGCAGCTCGTTCCACACACCCACCACACTTTCAGTGAGAATGTTCCCTTAAAATTTTCACCTTTCACCCTTAACCGATCATCTCCACATGTAGTTCACCCAAGCTAACTGGAAAATTTTAGCCACCCTATCTATACCCTCGTAAACTATACACACCTATCAAATCACCTCTCCTTCGAACTGAAATTAACCCATTCAATTTTTCCCTATAACCAAGAGCTTCTGGTGTCAGTAACATCTTCGTAAACATCGTATTGAATTCCTTGAGGGTGTGACAAAGTGTACTGATGAAGTTAGAGCAGTGGATGTGCTGTATATGGATATTAACAAGGCATCAGTTCCTCATGGTAAGCTCATTCAGAGTCAGGAGGCATGGGATGTGTGGATACGGAATTGTCTTCTCCATAGAAGGTAGAGGGTGGTTCAGATAGAGGGGATTCTGCCTGGAGGTCAGTGACATGCGGTGTTCTGCAAGGATCTGCACTGGGATGTATGGATACGGAATTGTCTTCTCCATAGAAGGTTGAGGGTGGTTCAGATAGAGGGGATTCTGCCTGGAGGTCAGTGACATGTGGTGTTCTGCAGGGATCCACGCTGGGATGTGGGGATATGGAATTGTCTTCTCCATAGAAGGTAGAGAGGGTGGTTCAGATAGAGGGGATTCTGCCTGCAGGTCAGTGACATGTGGTGTTCTGCAGGGATCCGCTCTGGGATGTGTGGATACGGAATTGTCTTCTCTATAGAAGGTAGAGGGTGGGTGCACATAGAGGGTATTCTGCCTGGAGGTCAGTGACATGTGGTGTTCTGCAGGGATCTGCGCTGGACTGTGCAGATACAGAATTGTCTTCTCCATTGAAGGTAGAGTGTGGTTGCAGATAGAGAGTATTCTGCCTGGAGGTGGTGCTCTGCAGGGATTTTCTCTTTCCTATTTATATAACAGTGTAATACACACAAAATGCTAGAGGAACTCATCAGATCAGGCAGCATCTCTGGAGATGAATAATGAGTTACTGGTTCAGGTCGGGACCCTTCTTGCAGAGTAGAAAGGAAAGGGGCAGAAGGGAGAATAAGGGCGGTGTGGGAGTGGAAGGAGTTCAAGGGGGCAGGTGATAGATGAGGGGAAAGGTGAGTGGTTGGGGGAAAGGATGTGAAGTTGGAAACTGGGAGGTGATAGGGAGAAGAGATAAACAGCTGAAGAAGGAACCTGATGGAAGAGGAGTGTGGACCATGGGAAAATGATAAAGAGGAGAGGTACCAGATAAAGTTGCCGGAGATGTGGTGAGATGAGAGGGGAGCCAACATGGAGAATGGGGGGGGGGTGAGAAATTCTTGGAAGTTGGGAAATCAATGTTCATGCTGTAAGGTCGGTAGGCAGCCAGGGTATGATGTTACTCCTCCAACCTGAGAGTAATCTCATTGTGGCGGTAGGAAAGGCTATGGACAGGCATGTTGGAATGGGAATGGAAGTGGAATTACAATGGGCAGCCAACAGGAGGTGCTTTTCATAAGATCACATGACGTAGGAGAAGAATTAGGCCATTCAACCCATCGAGTCTGTTCCACTATCACTGCATGGCTGACTCCGGATCCCAAACAACTCCATATCTTTTCGCCATGATAGATAGATAGATAGATAGATAGATAGATAGATAGATACTTTATTCATCCCCATGGGGAAATTCAACTTTTTTTTCCAATGTCCCATACACTTGTTGTAGCAAAACTAATTACATACAATACTTAACTCAGTAAAAAATATGATATACATCTAAATCACTATCTCAAAAAGCATTAATAATAGCTTTTAAAAAGTTCTTAAGTCCTGGTGGTAGAATTGTAAAGCCTAATGGCATTGGGGAGTATTGACCTCTTCATCCTGTCTGAGGAGCATTGCATCGATAGTAACCTGTCGCTGAAACTGCTTCTCCGTCTCTGGATGGTGCTATGTAGAGGATGTTCAGAGTTATCCATAATTGACCGTAGCCTACTCAGCGCCCTTCGCTCAGCTACCGATGTTAAACTCTCCAGTACTTTGCCCACGACAGAGCCCGCCTTCCTTACCAGCTTATTAAGACGTGAGGCGTCCCTCTTCTTAATGCTTAATGCTTTGACGTCCAGAGCAGACAGGAAACTGTCAACTTTCACTTTAAATCTACCCACGGACTTGACCTCCACAGATCCATTATTCTCTGGCTAAAAAATACCCTCAGTTTTGAGGCTCTGTCATGTAGTTGTCCCAACACAGGAAAAATTCTTTCAACATCGACCTTATTTAGTTTTTCAAACACTCGGTAGTTTTCAATGACCGCCCCCCCCCCTCCCCCCGCATTCACCTAAATTCCAGGGAGTACAGGCCCAAATGCCAAACGCTCCTCATACGTTAACTTCTTCGTTCCCGGAATTATCCTCGTGAACACGGAATCACCCGGAAAGAAGAAAAGTAGTTCCCTCTAGTGGTCAGAGCTGGTCACTGCAGAGGGGACGGAGAACAGTTGGTCAAACTCACAAGCGAAGTGTTACCTCATCTGGGGGCACCGTTTAGGACCTAGAATATTGGTATGTGAGGAGGTTAATGGGAAGATGTATTCTCTGGAGCTGTGGAGGTTGAAGGAAGATTTAACTAATGTTTGTAAGATTACAGAGTCACAGACAGAATAGACAATTGGTTTTGTTGTCCCAAGATTGAAATATCATAGACTGGGCGGCAAGCATTTAGCTGAGATGGTTTAAGTTGAAAGGAGGTGTGCGGGGCAATTTTTTGTTGACACACTGTGGTGGGTGCACGAAATGTCCTTCCAGGAGTGATACTGGAGGCAAATATGGCAGGCGGGATCAAGAGTCTCTTAAATAGGTAGATGAATGTGCAGGGAATGGACAATTGGGGACATTATATTGGCAGATAGCAAATTTGGCTGATTGCATCTGTTCTTTTGAAACCGTGATCATCATTCAAACACTTTTAGCAATAAATCAAGCCAACAATCCTTTCTTAGCAGTTCTAGGTAAATTTATTATCAAATCACATACTTCATGGAGAATCAATTTCTTGTTGCTGCTTATACTGTATGAAAAAAACACAACCAAATTTATTAAAACTACACAAGAAAAGATAGAGAAACAACTGATGTGCAGTGAAAATAAAGGGTGCAAATAAAACAAAAATGACGATAACATTGAGTTGTAGAGGCTGTCATTTGAGGAATCAGTTGAGATTTGATGGTGATGTGCAAAGGGAGTTAGGATTAAATGTCTGAAAGTCTAAAATTGCAAATGTCACTCCATGCTTCAAGAAGGGAAGGAGTGAGTAGCTGAGCTCAGAGGTTGGGAAAATGTCGGAGTCGATTAGTAAGGATGAGGGTTCGGGGTACTTGGAGCCAAATAAGAAAATAGGCCAGAGTCTGCAGAGTTCCCTGAAGAGAAACCCTTGCCTGACGAATCAGTTTGACTTCGTTGAGGACTTTAAAAAGCATGACAGGAAAAGTGGTAGGTATTGTGCACTTGGATTCTCAGAACCTTTGACAAGGTGAGGCTGCTAAAGAAAATAAGAGTGAAGGGTATTTCAGGAATGATAGTAGCATGGATAAAGCATTGGCTGATTGGCAGCAGACAGAGAGTGGGAATAACAGAAACTTTTCTGACGCTGACTGGGTTAATACTCATAGTCTGGTAGCGCCAGCTGAACTGCTTCCTTATCTCGCTCGGCTAATCCACTCCTGAGGACACACTCGAGTGCAAAAGGTAATTGACGGATTTTTCCAGTGGAGGTGAAATCCATGGTTCATGATGCAAGTCCAACTGACAGCCGAGAGATGTATGAAACAGAAAACAGACCTGGATCACCGGGGAAGCTACCTCAACCAAGCTCTGCTGCCCACCTGATGCATTTTTACATCTGCAAGTGGATGACGTCACTTCACCAACGAGCCGAGGATATTCATATCTATTAGCAGTGGACACATTTGCAGGATGGGTAGAAGCCAGAACCACATCTCAGTGGAAATGTTTGTCAATAATTATGTTGAATGATGAATATTGACTGGCTTTTCATAGTCCACATCCACCAGAGTGATGAAGACAAGTTGATGGAATAAATAGGCATCATCAAACAACGGCTGACCAGCTCTCACAAGGAAGACGTACCATGGCCCCTGTTAGATGAAATGGAGCATCAGGACAGCCCCAACAATGAGAACGAAATGTAGGCAATTAGAAGTGGTGACGGGACGACCTCTAGGAAGCTCTCGATCTCAGAGAGGCTGACAGACATGTTATGTCAGATAGTTTAGCAGATAATTTTGCAAAATTGACAAATCTGTTCAGTCTGATTCCCAACAGGTTTCTGCTGCTTGAAGTGGTCCAATAACAGAAGGACATACCTTGATCCATGGCGACTGGGTCCTGGTCAGGAAACTGCATAAGGAACCCCTGGAAGCTCGGCGGGAAGCTCCTGACCAAGTACGGTTGATTACCAATTCAGCAGTTCAGGTAGAAGTTAAAAGTATGTGGATAGACGCCAGCCACTGCAGGCGAGTTGAAATGACTCCGGATGATGATGCCTGGGTATCATTGGACTAGATATGTCCCTGCATCATCCCTGATGAAGATGGCAGAGGTTGTCATCGGAATATCATTTAAACTGATACCTGCACCTGGCTGGAAGCCCGGGAAGAGTTTAGTAGCCTATTAGTTAATAGGTTGGTATCTTGTGAATAGTCTTTTATTATCAAAATAATAGACCTAAGAAGCACCAGCTTTTATTTCTTTGCCTTACAGTTCTTAGCATCAGCATCGTTTCTCAACTCTGTATATGGTTTCCTTACTATTTCTGAGCTTGTCCTCTAAGATAAGCTAAAATCTTGAAAATAAGGTCACACATTATGTTTGACTCCCTATAGAACAGTAGGATGAGAAATTGAAGAGAGATCCGACAGGAGAAGAAATCAATCATGACGGAACGACAGGACAGATTCGATGTGCCGAATGGCCTGATCCTTTGTAACATGATCTTTTGTCTACCAACTTCACCAGCTACTTTGAGGGATCTCTGACCATAGACCATAATATATAGGAGCAGGACTTGGCCTCTCGGTTTGTGACAGAGAGCATTCGGTAAACACACTCCTTACACACTCGCCGTTCTGCTGTCGTTCGGCTGAATGTACTCAAAAGGGTTTTAAACAGAGCGGACACGCTCGGGTTGGCTTTGTGGTGCATTTCCCAACGTACACGGTGGAATATTTAATGTCTCTGGTGATGGGGATGGGTAAATGTGTAAATGTCGTTTGTATATTGGATACAGACAGATAATTCTGTTTATGCAAGAGCCTTTTTTTTAAATGCTCAACGGGAAGTTGATAGATAGATAGATAGATAGATACTTTATTCATCCCCATGGGGAAATTCAACATTTTTTTCCAATGTCCCATACACTTGTAAAAAACTAATTACATACAATACTTAACTCAGTAAAAATATGATATGCATCTAAATCACTCTCTCAAAAAGCATTAATAATAGCTTTTAAAAAGTTCTTAAGTAGTTTACTTAAATACATTAAATACAATCAACCCCGGCACTTTAACATATCTTACTCCTGGCGGTTGAATTGTAAAGCCTAATGGCATTGGGGAGTATTGACCTCTTCATCCTGTCTGAGGAGCATTGCATCAATAGCAACCTGTCGCTGAAACTGCTTCTCTGTCTCTGGATGGTGCTATGTAGAGGATGTTCAGAGTTTTACATAATTGACCGTAGCCTACTCAGCGCCCTTCGCTCTGCTACCGATGTTATACTCTCCAGTACTTTGCCCACGACAGAGCCCGCCTTCCTTACCAGCTTATTAAGACGTGAGGCGTCCCTCTTCTTAATGCTGCCTCCCCAACACGCCACCACAAAGAAGAGGGCGCTCTCCACAACTGACCTATAGAACATCTTCAGCATCTCACTACAGACATTGAATGACGCCAACCTTCTAAGGAAGTACAGTCGACTCTGTGCCTTCCTGCACAAGGCATCTGTGTTGGCAGTCCAGTCTAGCTTCTCGTCTAACTGTACTCCCAGATACTTGTAGGTCTTAACCTGCTCCACACATTCTCCATTAATGATCACTGGCTCCATATGAGGCCTAGATCTCCTAAAGTCCACCACCATCTCCTTGGTCTTGGTGATATTGAGACGCAGGTAGTTTGAGTTGCACCATATCACAAAGTCCTGTATCAGTTTCCTATACTCTTCCTCCTGTCCATTCCTGACACACCCCACTATGGCCGCGTCATCAGCGAACTTCTGCACATGGCAGGACTCCGAGTTATATTGGAAGTCTGATGTGTACAGGGTGAACAGGACCGGAGAGAGCACGGTCCCCTGCGGCGCTCCTGTGCTGCTGATCACCGTGTCAGACCTACAGTCTCCCAACTGCACATACTGAGGTCTATCTGTATGGGGAAACTTCACTCAGGTAGTGAGAGTGTGGAAACGGATTTGATTTCAACATTTAAGATTAATTTGGATTGGTAAATGGATAAAATGAGTTTGGAGAGTTACATACCGGGTAGATGGATCTAGGCAGCATGGTAGTTCGGCACCAGTTAGATGGGCCGAATGGTCTGTTTCGGTTCTATTATTCTATGTTCACCACGGTCAGCAGCGGCTCTCTGACAGTGGATCCCGCATTTCTGCCCTCTCACGGTGATTTTCCCAAGGTAAAGCGGATATGAACCAGTAACCGACATGCAGCAGCCATTCAGATTTATTTTAATTTGCTTTTTACTTTGTGTTTTTGTCATTTAAACATGTTGTGTGGCTCCTACATCACGATGGTAGGATGTCTGCTGATGATCAGCCTTCCACTCTGAGTGTCGCCAGTCTCACAGGTAACAACAATCCAGCTCATCATTCCGGAAGATTTTATCCACAGCGTAACCATTGGGGCCCGGTTTTGTACAGAATCCTCAAATGTCTTAACATTCAGAAGTGTAGCAATCTGCCGCGGGAGAAGGAGGGTTAATGTAGAGCTGGCTGGTCTACAGTGAGGGATGTTTACATTCCAGCAGCCTTTCCGCAACGGCTTCAGGTTCAAGTTCCAGCTTATCGTGATTCAGCCGTTTACCAAAACACAGCGAAAACTAAACATGCCCTGATAAAATTCCTGTGCCTCTCGAAAGACATCCACATCTTTCTTATCAGGAGGAGACGAGACCCGACACAAAATTCTCAGTGTTGTCTAACTAGACTTTTGGACAGCTGCAACATGGTTCTTGAGATAAATGCCACGACTGATGTCCAACACACCATACGCATTCTGAAACACACCACCAGCTTCATGGTAAGGATGTGATGATGCGGCAGCGGGGAAATATCCCCCTTGTTTGTGACCTGCTAGTGGATAAACCGTATCCCTTCACCCTGCCACTTTGAATTGGCTCACGTCCTCATTATCCAGGCATCCCACATGTTTTTATTGGGATCTTCCACCTCGTTAAACCCATTTTAATGTTTAAAGTTACGTGTATGCTCAGTATGGGGTTATTTCTCGTGGACTAGGAGAGCCCCCACAGTTACACACTGTCAAGGAAATCTGCTTTTCGCCCCTCAGACGGGCTCTGTGTAAACATGAGATTCTGTGCCTCCCCGCCCCCCACCCCGGAGTGTTCTGCCCAACCCCGCCTCAGGTGGGCTCCGTGTAAACATGAGCTTCTGTGCCTCCCCCCACCTCCCGGGTTCTGCCCAACCCCCAACAGTCCTCGGCATTGTTTTACCAAACCTGTTTGTCTGCTTCGGCTGCAAGTCCTGACTGTTGTTGGGATACCGGCCTGTGTGTTTGTTTATTCCGCTCAATGTATGCAAGGGGTTCGGGTTTAGAAATACAATTGGATCGGGTGTTGGTGAGGCGGAATCTTAATATTGATTTTGTTTCAGGACCCCCTGTGTCAGAAAGTGAACAGTGCATTAAACACGCTCCAACAGAGATTCATTCTTTACAATCTGCTCCAGATTCGTTGGTCGTATAGAAAAATGTTTTCTGATTTTACCGAGCGGTACAAAATCCCACTGGGACGTGAGTGTGAGTAGACGGAGAGATTCAGGGGCAGAATAGACACAGTGTGGTGAACTACATATACCTGTCTGGACACGCCCCCCTGCTGACTGCTCCTGTGGCTCCTCCCACAGACCCCGGTATAAAAGCGATTGAGGCCTGATCCCGGCCCTCAGTCTCCTGGATGTAGTATGGTGGTTAATTGCTGCTTATTCTTTCTTCCAGTCAATAAAAGCCAATATCTCTCCTCACGTCTCGGAGAGTTATTGATGGTGCATCACACAGTGGAAGCACACCCCCTTCCAAGTGATAGCGCTGCAGTCGATAATCCTCAAGTTCATTTTGAAGTATAATTGTCATTCGACCCTACTCTGGTTTACGAGACAGCACGGTAGCGTAGTGGTGACAATGCTTTACAGTACAGGGTTTCAGATAGGACGCTGCCTTTAATGGGTTTGTACAATCTCCCTGTGTCCCTGTGGGTTCCTCCGGTTGCTCCGATCTCCTCCCACAGTCCAAAGGTGTACTGGTTGGTAAAGGGAGTATAGAGACAGTTTCGAAGATACCTCCTCATCCTACAGTCTTTGGGGAACCTGGCCTTGGAAACCAAGGAACTGGCCCTTCCAGCCGTTTATAGACTTTGTTTCCGCAGGTATTTTTTTAGATCTGCGGGTGACCCGACCAGTAGGAGTACCAACCTTTAAGTTTGGTTACCCTTTGAGAGCCTCTGCTCCTGACAAGCAATATCTTGAACCAGGAAACGTGTGTCATGTTTGATGGACCCTGAGGTTACCGATAGACCTCTCCTTATCTCTTCCCCTGAGGACAATCTTACCTGACGGTATCCGTGGTTTTCATAGCATGGTCCCGTTATGGTCCAATGGCAGCATCCTGGGCTGACTCCCAGAAGCTCACCGAGTTCCCGAGACTGTAATCCCTGTTTCCGAGTCTGCCTCTGACACTCCCAAGTTTTTGACCTATGATGATCCCGGGAAATTTACCAGGACTATTCCAACGATCGTCACAAAACTGAACCTGAGGAACCCTTCTGACTGAATTCGCATTCATAAAGGGGATGAGTGGAAGACAGCTTTTAATACCCCGACAGGTCAGAATGAATATTTATGACTAACTATCGCAGATGTGAGGTATTGTATTCCTGGACGGCATCCTGTCATGTTTACTAAAGCGATCTAGTGAAGAGAAAGTGTAGAGAATGGGGTGGATACAGCCCCGTCCATCACAGACAAACCTGTCCACACCATTGTATACATTCCCAGGGAACACTGACAAAAGACGCCCACTATTCAGGACATGCCCTCTTCTCGCCACTACATCTGGGAGAGGGATACTGGACCCTTATGGTCCGACGCCACCAGGTTCAGGACCAGTTGTTCCCCTACAACCATCAGGCTTCTGAACCACTGTGGCTAACTTAAATCACCAACAAATCTCAACTCGTTCCACAACCTACAGACTCACATTCAAGGAGTTCACAACTCAATGTCATCATCATTTTTTTTTTATTTGCAAATTTATTTTCCCTGTACGTTGGTTGTTTCCCCATCTTTGACTCTCCCTGCGTAGTGTTTATTAAATCCTGTTGTGTTTATTTTTCTTCTATGCAGCTACAAGAAATGGAATCTGCCCATGAGGTATGTGGTAATGTATGCGGATTTTGATAATAAATTTGCGTGGAACTGTCAAGAAAGTATGTAGGTTTGATTTATTGCTATGAGGGTGTGGATGGCGATGAAGATTTCACAAGAACTGATATAATCAGCCGGATTTGCTGTATCCAGTCCCAGGGTGGAACAACATTCCGATCAACATCGAACACTGAGCAATGCAGTCCAGAAACATATCATTAAAGTACCATTTAATGCCCCACTAAACTAATGCCATCGGCTGATATAATACCCTCACTTGTCCATTCCCTGCTCATTCAAACACCTGTTTAAAAGGGACTTTATCGCCTCTGTCATACTTGCCTCGAGTATCAGCCCTGGAAGGGCATTTCATGCACCCACCAAAATATGTGAACAAAAACTTGCCCGGCATATTTCCATTCAGATTAACTCCCCTCAGTGTAAATGCATGCCTGCTAGTCTGTGATATTTCAGTCCTGGGACAACTACGCCAGTTGTCTATTCTATAACTCTGTGATCGTACAAAGATTTGTTAAATCTCCCTTCAGCCTCCACAACTCCAGAGAAAACAACATGTTTGGCCAAACTCTGCTTATAAACAACGTCAGATCTCAGCAAGTGCTACAAATGCCTATTCACCTACTCACACACCAATATTCAAGGTCAGAAACAGTATCCCCCAGGAGAGGTGACCCTTCACCTGTGAGATTGTTGGGGACGGGGTCTCTTTCCAGTCTCCTCTGCAGTGACCAGACCTGATACCTACTGGGAATATTTTGTTCAGTAACTTTGCTATATTCACCATGGCCTATGATTCCGGGTTCACGGAGATGATTAGCGGATATACGCATGAGGGAGCGTTTGGCAGCTTTGGGCTTGTGTCCACTGGAATTTAGAAGAATTCAGGGTATCTCACTGAAACGTACCGAATGTTGAAACGTGGTGGATGCGGAGAGATGTTTCCTGTGGTGGGGGTATCCCGAACTAAAGGGCTGAGCTTCAAAATTGAGGGGAGACCGTTTAGAACAGAGGGAAGGAAGATTTGTTTCTTTTCAGTCAAAGTAATGAATCTGTGGAATGTGGTGGAGACCAAGTCCATGGGTACATTTCAAGCGGAAATTGATATTTCCAGACTAGTCAGGACCTCGAAGGATATGACAAGCAAGCAGGCGTATTTTAGTTGATTGGGATTTGGGATCAGCCATGAAGGACTGGCGGAGCAGCCTCGATGGACTGAATGACCTAACGCTGCTCCTATGTCATGCGGTCTGATGAACAGCATCTCCTGTTGGCTACCCATTGTAATTCCACACCCCATTCCCATTCCAACATGCCTGTCCATGGCCGACCCTTCTGCCACGATGACCCTACTCCCCGGTTGGAGGAGCAACATCATACTCCGGCTGCCTACATTACAGCATGAATATTGATTTCCCCAACTTACAGAAAATTCTCCCCTCCTCCAGTTTGGCTTTCCTTTCGCCTCCTGTCTTCTCCTCACATCTTCAGCACCTTCCTCAGATACCTCTCCTCCTTACGGTTCTGCAATTGTCTGCACTCCTCTCCTCTCAGATTCCTTCTTCAGATGTTTATCTCTTCAACCTATCACCTCCCATCTTCTTACTTCATTTCTCTTCCTTCATCCACTTATCTATTACCTGTCTGCTTGTATTCCTTCCCCTCCCAAACCATTCTCATTCTCCCTTCTGCCTCCTTCCTTTCCAGTCCGTAAGAAGGGTCTCGACCTGAACCGTAGATTTATTATTCATCTCCATAGATGCTGTCTGATCTGATGAGTTCCTTCAGCATTTTGTGTGCATTTGACTGTTATAAAATCGCAAAGAACAATTGTTCTGCTCAGATCCCTGCAGAACACCACATGTCCCTGACCTCGAGGCAAAATACCCTCTATATGCACCTACCATCTGCCTTCTATAAGTTAATTCTGGGAGACAAGCTAATTCTGTATCCACACAGCCTTGTCTCTCTGTATCCCATGCCTCCTGACTCTCTGAATACACCCATCCACTGCTCTAACTTCAATACACTTTGTCACATCCTCAAAAAATTCAATATTAGAGATGATAGATTAAGGGTGAAATGTGAAAAATTTAAAGGAACTTTTTCAGTGCGAGTGGTGTGTGTGGAATGTGCTGCCAGCAGAAGATCAATTTCATCATTGATGAGAGGTTTGGATGACTACATGTATAGCAAGGGTATGGGCCAGTACAGGTCCGTGGCCCCCGGTATGAAGCTCAAACTGTTGCAACACCTGCCCTTTAAATTCATGGCTGAGGCTGTGTTGTGTCTGTTCACTGTTTGAGTTCGATATTAAATGAAGAGCATTGAATGGGAAGGAAGGTTTGAATAGAAGAATAAAGATCTCCTCTGAAGGTATATGGGGTCCTGGTGAGAGCGTACATGGAACACTGTGCACAGGTCTGGTCTCCCTCCCGGAGTCAGCCTGTGGGATGAAGGGAATGAAGAGATTTCCCAGATTGATTTAGGAGGTGAGGTAGTGTCCTCGGAGAGATTATACTGACCTGGCCTGTCTCAAAATTAGAGAAATAAAAGGTTGTCTGACTGTGGTGAGGAATGGGGGTCATAAAATCCGAGTTCACCTCAGCAGGACTGAGATGAGGAGAAATTTCCTCACCCAGAGGGCAGCGGACCTTTGGAATTATCTCCACAAGGCTTCTAAATTCGAAGGACAAATTTTGGGGCTCTGCGATGCTGGGGACGTCGCGCGAAAGTGGCGCTGAGGTCAGAGATCAGGTATGTTCTGAGCGAAAGGCAGAACAGACGCAAAGGGCCGAATGACCTGCTCCTGTTTCCTTTTTCTAAAGTCCGAGTTTACCTTTGCGCCTGGTTCTCCGTTGACCTTCAGCCTGTCCTTTTGCACAGGGGAGCGCTCACAGCACCGGAGTTCCATCGGCAGCCGCTGCGGGCCAGCTCCCGTATCCCAGCAGCAGGAGACAGGACTGGGGGGAAACTCCGGACAATAGGCCCCGATCCACGGCGGGGAAAGACCGGGCTCCCTCTGTGTGGCTGAAACATCTCACGGAATCTCCGCCCGAATCTTCACCTCTGCCATCGGAAGGGTTCAAAACTCCGGCCGCTGTTGCAGCCTTTACCCGGGGAGCTGCTCACATTCTCGGGTCTCTCACCTGGTCCACTCGTTCCTGATTCCAAACTTCGGTCCGATCAGCGTCCCGCCCACTGACACCACTCAGCCAATGGAGGCAAGACTCTCCCAGCGGTGTTCTCTGATTGGCTGTGAGTGTATCCGAGCGCGGGCTGCTGCCGGGAGCTGGAGATGTCAGTCACTGTTTGTTCTCAGAATCAAAGCAAGTTCCCCGAGGCTCAAAGTTCAAAGTAAATTTTATTATCGGAGTACATATAAGTCGCCACATACAACTCCTACAAACATACAGAGCAAAGCTACAGAATGGTAACTATATCTGGATCACTGAAAGATCAACCAGAGTGCAGAAGACAACAAACTTCGCCAATGCAAAAAAACAACGAGAACATGAAATAACCGCAGCAGCTGCCGATAGATGTCCGGTGCACTCAGCGCTCACCTGTTCAATCTGACAGGACAAGAAACAGTGAGGCGCAAAGGTAAACTCGTGTTTCAGAAAATAAGAAATAGAGAAGGCGTGGCCATTCGGCCCCTTGTGCATATTCTGCCCTTCACTCAGAACATGCTTGACTTTTGACCTCAGCACCACTTCCCTGCAACTTCCATCACCGCTGAGCCCCTGGATATGTCTATTCAATTTAGAAACCTTGTGGGGTATCCACACCTTCTGGGAAACATTATTCCAGCCCTTCCGCTGTAAATATCCTGTTAGATTGTATTTCTCTGATTTTGAGAGAGGAATGTGATCTGTCTCAGTCAAACCACCTCTTATTTCACTCATTTTGAGACAGTCCCAGTACGATGATTTGTTGTGGGAGCAACTCTATGGACAGCAAGTGAGTGCAGTTATCCTGTGTTGTTCCACAGCCTGATGGTTGAGGGGTAGTAACTGTTCCTGACCCTGGTGGGGCGAGTCCTGAGGCTCTTGTACCTTCTACCTGATTGCAGCAGTGAGAAAAGAGCCTGCCTGTGTGGTGAGCCTGATCACAGCCGCCTGAATCACCGTCCCCTCTGGCCTGCCCTATCCGGGACCAAAGGGATTGTGGAGAGTAAATGTGGTACACTGTCGAGTATCACTGTGATCCGTCCCCTCTGGCCTGCCCTATCCGGAACCAAAGGGATTGTGGAGAGTAAATGTGGTACTCTGTCGAGCATCACTGTGATCCGTCCCCTCTGGCCTCTCCTATCCGGGACCAAAGGGATTGTGGAGATTAAACGTGGTACTCTGTCGAGTATCACTGTGATCCGTCCCCTCTGGCCTGCCCTATCCGGGACCAAAAGAATTGTGGAGAGTAAATGTGGTACTCTGTCGAGTATCACTGTGATACTTCCCCTCTGGCCTGCCCTATCTGGGACCAGAGGGATTGTGGAGAGTAAATGTGGTACTCTGTCGAGTATCACTGTGATCCGTCCCCTCTGGCCTGCCCTATCCGGGACAAAAGGGACTGTGGAGAGTAAATGTGGAACTCTGTCCATTATCACTGTGATCCGTCCCCTCTGGCCTGCCCTATCCAGGACCTAAGGGATTCTGGAGGGTAAATGTGGTACTTTGTCGAGTATCACTGTTATCCGTCCCCTCTGGCCTGCCCTATCCGGGACCAAAGGGATTGTGGAGAGTAAATGTCGTACTCTGTCGAGTATCACTGTGATCCGTCCACTCTGGCCTGCCCTATCCGGGACCAAAGGGATTGTGGAGAGTAAATGTGGTAAATTGTTGAGTATCACTGTAATCCGCCCCCTCTGGCCTGCCCTATCCGGGACCAAAGGGAGTGTGGAGAGTAAATGTGGTACTCTGTCGAATATTACTGTGATCTGGGCTCTCTTCCTGCCACTTATTATTCTTGTCTGTGATTGCAGTGCGACAATCTCTGGCCCAATGTCCCCTCTTTCTACCAACCCCGTTTCTGTCCTTAGCCAAGAATCCTCTTCATCTGCACCGTCCGCACGATCCTGCCACCCGTTCTGGGTTCTTCGTCGGGACCCGAACTCCATCTCCTCACTACCGGTTCTATGTGCACAGGCTCGCTTTCCCCAAGTCCCTTTAAAGATTTAATTGCGCTCCATATTCATCAGAATGTATGTCACCTGGGGCCAGGTCTGACACAGCGAATTGAGATTAGTTAACTTAAAGGAGTGGGCAGGCTTGGGTCAGAGACAGTTTAGAAAAGTCTGCACTGCCAGCTGGACATACTGATCTGTCCAGGGGTGTGCCGGCATTGGACTCTCACATATCCTTAAAACGAGCTATAAAGTACGCAAGGGATTCTCCTTTTTTCTGTACTTATCGGGTAAATTCACCAAAATCCGCGTGCAGTCGGGCTGTCATTCAAATGGGTTCCCTTACCTCAGTGACCCACCGTGCCATGGCTTGTATTACATCAGCCCCTCTGGTGGTTCCCGGTCACCTTCGGGCATCTGCCTGGGAAAGGGGAACCCACTCCCTGTCCCTGTATGAGAGGCTCCATATATAACCCTGAGGAGTGGCACAAGTCCCCGGGCAGGGTCTGGAAAGGGGAACCCACTCCCTGTCCCTGTCTGAGAGGTTCCATATATAACCCCGAGGAGTGGCACAAGTCCCCAGGCAGGGTCTGGAAAGGGGAACCCACTCCCTGTCCCTGTCTGAGAGGTTCCTTATATAACCGTGAGTGGCACAAGTCCCCGGGCAGGGTCTGGAAAGGGGAACCCACTCCCTGTCCCTGCCCGAGAGGTTCCATATATAACCCTGAGGAGAAGGAGAAGTCCCCGGGCAGGGTCTGGAAAGGGGAACCCGCTCCCTGTCCCTGTCCGAGAGGTTCCATATATAACCCTGAGGAGTGGCAGAAGTCCCCGGGCAGGGTCTGGAAAGGGGAACCCGCTCCCTGTCCCTGTCCGAGAGGTTCCATATATAACCCTGAGGAGTGGCAGAAGTCCCAGGGCAGGGTCTGGAAAGGGGAACCCGCTCCCTGTCCCTGTCCGAGAGGTTCCATATATAACCCTGAGGAGTGGCACAAGTCCCCGGGCAGGGTCTGGAAAGGGGAACCCGCTCCCTGTCCCTGTCCGAGAGGTTCCATATATAACCCTGAGGAGTGGCACAAGTCCCCGGGCAGGGTCTGGAAAGGGGAACCCGCTCCCTGTCCCTGTCCGAGAGGTTCCATATATAACCCTGAGGAGTGGCACAAGTCCCCGGGCAGGGTCTGGAAAGGGGAACCCACTCCCTGTCCCTGCCCGAGAGGTTCCATATATAACCCTGAGGAGTGGCACAAGTCCCCGGGCAGGGTCTGGAAAGGGGAACCCACTCCCTGTCCCTGCCCGAGAGGTTCCATATATAACCCTGAGGAGTGGCACAAGTCCCCGGGCAGGGTCTGGAAAGGGGAACCCACTCCCTGTACCTGTCCGAGAGGTTCCATATATAACCCTGAGGAGTGGCACAAGTCCCCGGGCATGGTCTGGAAAGGGGAACCCACTCCCTGTCCCTGTCCGAGAGGTTCCATATATAACCCTCAGGAGTGACACAAGTCCCCGGGCATGGTCTGGAAAGGGGAACCCACTCCCTGTACCTGTCCGAGAGGTTCCATATATAACCCTGAGGAGTGGCACAAGTCCCCGGGCATGGTCTGGAAAGGGGAACCCACTCCCTGTCCCTGTCCGAGAGGTTCCATATATAACCCTCAGGAGTGACACAAGTCCCCGGGCATGGTCTGGAAAGGGGAACCCACTCCCTGTCCCTGTCCGAGAGGTTCCATAAATAACCCTGAGGAGTGGCACGTCCCCGGCAGGGTCTGGAAAGGGGAACCCACTCCTTGTCCCTGTCCGAGAGGTTCCATATATAACCCTGAGGAGTGGCACGTCCCCGGGCAGGGTCTGGAAATGGGAACCCACTCCCTGTCCCTCTCCGAGAGCTTCCATATATAACCCTGAGGAGTGGCACAAGTCCCCGGGCAGGGTCTGGAAAGGGGAACCCACTCCCTGTCCCTGACCGTGTGGTTCCATATATAACCCTGAGGAGTGGCACAAGTCCCCGGGCAGGGTCTGGAAAGGGGAACCCACTCCCTGTCCCTGTCCGAGAGGTTCCATATATAACCCTGAGGATTGGCACAAGTCCCCGGGCAGGGTCTGGAAAGGGGAACCCACTCCCTGTCCCTGTCCGAGAGGTTCCATATATAACCCTGAGGAGTGGCACAAGTCACCGGGCAGTGTCTGGAAAGGGGAACCCACACCCTGTCCCTGTCCGAGAGGTTCCATATATAACCCTGAGGAGTGGCACAAGTCCCCGGGCAGGGTCTGGAAAGGGGAACCCACTCCCTGTCCCTGTCCGAGAGGTTCCATATATATCCCTGAGGAGTGGCACAAGTCCCCGGGCAGTGTCTGGAAAGGGGAACCCACTCCCTGTCCCTGTCCGAGAGGTTCCATATATAACCCTGAGGAGTGCAGGCAAGTCCCCGGGCAGGGTCTGGAAAGGGGAACCCACTCCCTGTCCCTGTCCGAGAGGTTCCATATATAACCCTGAGGAGTGCAGGCAAGTCCCCGGGCAGGGTCTGGAAAGGGGAAATCACTCCCTGTCCCTGTCCGAGCGGTGCCATATATAACCCTGAGGAGTGCAGGCAAGTCCCCGGGCAGGGTCTGGAAAGGGGAACCCACTCCCTATCCCTGTCCGAGAGGTTCCATATATATCCCTGAGGAGTGGCACAAGTCCCCGGGCAGGGTCTGGAAAGGGGAACCCACTCCCTGTCCCAGTCCGAGAGGTTCCATATATAACCCTGAGGAGTGGCACAAGTCCCCGGGCAGGGTCTGGAAAGGGGAACCCACTCCCTGTCCCTGCCCGAGAGGTTCCATATATAACCCTGAGGAGTGGCACAAGTCCCCGGGCAGGGTCTGGAAAGGGGAACCCACTCCCTGTCCCAGTCCAAGAGGTTCCATATATAACCCTGAGGAGTGCAGGCAAGTCCCCGGGCAGGGTCTGGAAAGGGGAACCCTCTACCTGTCCCTGTCCAAGGGGTTCCATATATATAACCCTGAGGAGTGGCACAAGTCCCCGGGCAGGGCCTGGAAAGGGGAACCCACTCCCTGTCCCTGCCCGAGAGGTTCCATATATAACCCTGAGGAGTGGCACAAGTCCCCGGGCAGGGTCTGGAAAGGGGAACCCACTCCCTTTTTCAATAAATTCAGGTAAAGCCCCTGGTCTGGACGGTTATACTGCTGAATATTTTAAATCCTTTTCTTTTATTCTCGCTCCTCGGCTTTGTAAAATTTTTAAAGATGCGTTAACTGTAGTAAATAAGCACAATCTTTTTATGATGCCTCCATTTCTCCATTTCTTAAAAAAGATAAAGACACCACTGAATGTGCATCCTATCGGCCAATATCCTTGCTGAATACGGATTCTAAGATTTTTACCAAAATTTTGGCCACCAGATTAGAAAATGTATTACCTCAAATTATCTCTGAATATCAGACTGGATTTATTAATAACTGTTATTCATCTTTTAATATTAGAAACTTAATTAATATAATTTATAATTCTTCATCTAAAATACCAGAATGTCATTTCCTTAGATGCTGAAAAAGTGTTCGATAGAGTTGAATGGCCATATTTATTTAATACGCTGCATAATTTATATATTAGGTGGGTAAGGGACTTATAAGTTATCATTATATGCTGACGATTTGTTACTATACATATCTGACCCTGAGAGATCTATTCCTGCTATTTCATCCTTGCTTGCTCAGTTTAGTAGCTTTTCTGGCTACAAGCTGAATTTTAATAAGAGTGAATTATTTCCATTAAATATGCAGGTTCCTATTTATAAACACTTACCATTTAAAGTTGTCACAGATCATTTTACTTATTTGGGTATTAAAATTACCAAGAAACATAAGGGTTTATTTAAAGTTAATTTTTTACCTTTAATTGAACAAATCAAGCAACTTGTTACCAGGTGGTCCCCATTATCTCTGTCATCGGTTGGTCGAATTAATACTATCAAGATGATAGTATTACCCAAATTTTTATATTTATTCCAAGCATTACCAATTTTTATTCCTAAATCTTTTTTTGATATTATTGACTCCAAAATATCCTTGTATGTGTGGCAGAATAAAAATCCTAGATTAAGTAAAAAATATTTACAGAAGCCTAAGAAGGAAGGTGGTTTTGCTTTGCCAAACCTGAGATTTTACTATTGGGCAGTTAATATTCAATATTTAATATTTTGGACACAAGAATCGGTCATAGTACCGTGCCCACAATGGGTAAATTTGGAGTGTAAATCTGTGCAAGACTTCTCATTGTTTTCTATTTTAGGATCTTCACTTCCTTTTGCTTAATCGAAACCGAATAAACAAATAACTAATCCTATAGTTAAACATACATTAAGAATATGGTTTCAATTTCGTAAATTATTTGGCTTGAATAATCAAGCCCTATTATATCTAACTTCTTTTTCCAGCCCTCTTTTATGGACCAAGCCTTTGTGTTATGGAAAACAAAAGGTATAACATGTTTTCGTCATCTATTTTTAGATAACAGTTTTATGTCCTTTGAACAGCTATCCAACATAAAACTCATATTTTTTTAGATACTTGCAAGTTAGAAATTTCTAGAATGTTAGTATTTTCTGAAATTATGTCCAATGGACATTACAGAAAAAATTCTAGCTCTGATTCCTTGCCATAAGGGTTAAGTAGCCATCATTTATCATATGATCATGAAAATACAGCCAGGAGTATCAGAAATAATTAAGAAGGAATGGGAAAAAGAACTTCACTGTCTTATACCCACAGAGCAGTGGGAGAAAATTTTACAATTAGTCAATTCTTCTTCTATTTGTGCTAAACATGCCTAATACAATTTAAGGTTGTTCATAGGGCTCACATGTCCAAGGATAAACTCGCTCGATTTTATTCTTATGTTAATCCAACCTGTGACAGATGTCATTCTGAAGTCGCTTCATTGACCCACATGTTCTGGTCCTGCTCCTGTTTGCAAAATTATTGGAAAGATCTTTTTGGTATTATTTCAACAGTTCTGAATATCAAATTGCTACCGCATCCTATTACTGCAATTTTCGGTTTACCAATGGTGGATGACAGTCGTTTATCCCCCCTCAGCCCGGTGGATGATTGCATTTGTTACATTAATGGCTAGAAGATCTATCCTATTGAATTGGAAAGAAATTAATCCTCCAACTATATTTCAGTGGTTTTCTCAAACTATTTCTTATTTGAGTTTAGAAAAAATTACAAGTGTTGTCTTTGACCCTTCAGTTAAATTTGAAGAAACTTGGAGACCATTTATTCAACATTTTCATATAAGCTAAACTGACTTTTCCTAAACCTTACTTTTATTGTCCTTAATTATTTGGATGGAGGTGCTGAGTTACTGACGCTACTGTGTATAATTGATATAATGCAATGGCCCATGTCGGTTAGGATTTTTTTCATTTTTTTGGGGGGGAGTGTTTCTTATTTTCTCCCTTTTTTGTAACCACTATGAGTTTGGGAGGTTATTATCATCTATTTATATTTATACCTTAACCTATTAATTATGTACTCTCAAGCTCTTTGTATTCATGTTTCATTTATGTTTGTTTAAAATCAATAAAAAGATTTTAAAAAGGACTATTCTGAGGAAAGGGTGGAATAGGCGCAACGGGCCGAGTGGCCAGGCATGCTCCTGTTACTTATTTTCTAAAGCACGAGTTTACCTTTGCGCCTTGTTCTCCCTTGGTTTTCAGCCGTTCGGATTGCACAGGGGACCGGTGAGAGCTCCGGTGATCCACCGGCAGCCGCTGCGGGGCAGCTCCCGTCTCCCAGCAGGAAGGGACGGGTCTGGGAGACAACTCCAGACAATAGGCCCCGATCCTCGGCGGGGAAAGACCGGGCACCCTCTGTGTGGCTGAAACATCTCACGGAATCTCCGCCCGAATCTTCACCTCCGCCATCGGAAGGATTCAAAACTCCGGCCGATGTTGCAGCCTTTACCCGGGGAGCTACTCCCAATCTCGGGTCTCTCACCGGGTCCACTCGTTCCCGGTTCCAAACTTCGGTCCGCTCAGCGTCCCGCCCACTGACACTCCTCAGCCAATGGAGGCAAGAGTCTCACAGTGGTGTTCTCCGATTGGCTGTGAGTGTATCCCAGGGCGGGCTGCTGCCGGGAGACGGAGATGTCAGTCACAGTTTGTTCTCAGAATCAAAGCAAGTTCCCCGAGGCTCAAAGTTCAAAGTAAATTTTATTATTTATTTTTAAATTTTTTAAACTTTTATTAAACACAATCAAAAACAGAAACACTAAACATATGCTAACAAAGCCAGGGAGTCACACAAAAGCAGCAACAAATATATAACTATTAACTTTAAATATACAAATAAACAAGGAAATCCACTCTAAATACTGTTGGACAGAAGGAACTATATCTAAGAGGAGTCACAAAACAGGAACATTTACAGAGATAACCCAAAACGTTGAAAGATTTGTACAGTCTTTACAGCCTTCTGCTATGGGAAGTTTTCAGAGTATAAACGTATAGTTTGAAGTCTGACATCAAAATATAAATGAAGGTTTCTTATTGCTGTGATTGCATTTATGGATATAAAATTTGCTGTAAATTAACAAAAGATAAAGAGATGATCCCTATGAGATTTGGTGTTATTAGTAAACCCAAATAAGACATTTTGAAAAAAAAGTAAAATCCACATTAATATATTGATCTATAAATTGACCAACATCAACCCAAAATGTTTCCACATATTCACAATCCCAAAACAGATGAAATAAATTATCTGGATATAAACCACAAAAAGAACAGTTAGTTTCAATATCAGAATTAACCCTTGTCAAATAAACACTGTTTGGATAATATCTATGTCTAATTTTAAATAAGCCCCAAATACTCCTCCACCTCAGATTCCCCAAGCGACTATTCCAAAAACTAACAGAGTACATATAAGTCGCCACTTACAACTCCTACAAACATACAGCGCAAAGCTACAGAACGGTAACTATACCTGGATCACTGAAAGATCAACCAGAGTGCAGAAGACAACAAACTTCGCCAATGCAAATAAACAACGAGAACATGAAATAACCGCAGCGGCTGCCGATAGATGTCCGGTGCTCTCAGCGCTCCCCTGTTCAATCTGACAGGACGAGAAACAGTGAGGCACAAAGGTAAACTCGTGTTTCAGAAAATCAGAAATAGAGAAGGTGTGGCCATTCGGCCCCTTGCGCTTCTTCTGCCCTTCACTCAGAACATGCTTGACTTTTGACCTCAGCACCACTTTCCTGCAACTTCCCATCACTGCTGAGCCCCAGGATATGTCTATTCAATTTAGAAACCTTGTGGAGATAATTGCAATGATTCACTGCACTCTGAGTGAAGAAATTTCTCCTCATCTCAGACATGCTGAGTTGTCCTCGGATTTTGAGTCTGTGAGCGCTGGTTCCACACCTTCTGGGAAACATCATTCCAGCACTTCCACTGTAAATATCCTGTGAGATTGAATTTCTCTAATTCTGAGACAGGAATGTGATCTGTCTCAGTCAAAGCACCTCTTATTTCACTCATTTTGAGACAGTCCCAGTACGATGATTTGTTATGGGAGCATCCCTATGGATAGCAAGTGAGTGCAGTTATCCTGTATTGTTCCACAGACTGATGGCTGAGGGGTAGTAACTGTTCCTGACCCTGGTGGGGCGAGTCCTGAGGCACGTGTACCATCTACCTGATTACGGCAGTGAGAAAAGAGCCTGCCTGTGTGGTGAGCCTGATCACAGCCGCCTGTGGCACCGTCCCTTCCGGCCTGCCCTATCGGGGACCAAAGGGATTGTGGAGAGTAAATGTGGTACTCTGTCGAGTATCACTGAGATCCGTCCCCTCTGGCCTGCCCTATCCGGGACCAAAGGGATTGTGGAGAGTAAATGTGGTTCTCTGTCAAATATCACTGTGATCCGTCCCCTCTGGCCTGCCCTATCCGGGACCAAAGGGATTGTGGAGAGTAAATGTGGTACTCTGTCGAGTATCACTGTGATCCGTCCACTCTGGCCTGCCCTATCCGGGACCAAAGGGATTGTGGACAGTAAATGTGGTACTCTGTCGAGTATCACTGTGATCCGTCCCCTCTGGCCTGCCCTATCCGGGACCAAAGGGATTGTGGAGAGTAAATGTGGTACTCTGTCGAGTATCACTGTGATCCCTCCCCTCTGGCCTGCCCTATCCGGGTCCAAAGGGATTGTGGAGAGTAAATGTGGTACTCTGTCGAGTATCACTATCATCCAGTCTCTATTCCTGCCTCTTATTATTCTTGTCTGTGATTGCAATGCGACAATCTCTGGCCCAATGTTCCCTCTTTCCAGAAACCCCATTTCTGTCCTTAGCCAAGTGTCCTCTTCATCTGCACCATCCGCACGATCCTGCCACCCGATCTGGGTTCTTTGTCAGGACCCGTACTCCATCTCCTCACTACCCCCAGTCCCTTTAAAGAGTCAATTGCGCTCCATATTCATCAGAATTTATGTCACCCGGGGCCAGGTCTGACACAGCGAATTGAGATTAGTTAACTTAAACGAGTGGGCAGGATTGTGTCTGAGACAGTTTAGAAAAGTCTGCACTGCCAACTGGACATACTGATCTGTCCAGGGATTTGCCGGCATTGGACTCTCACGTATCCTTAAAAGGAGCTATAAAGTACGCAAGGGATTCTGCTTTTTTCTGTAGTTATCGGGTAAATTCACCAAAATCCGCATGCAGTCGTGCTGTCATTCAAATGGGTTCCCTTACCTCAGCGACCCACCGTGCCATGGCTTGTATTACATCAGCCCCTCTGGTGGCTCCCGATCACCTTCGGGCGTCTGCCTGGGAAAGGGGAACCCACTCTCTGTCCCGATCCGAGAGGTTCCATATATAACCCTGAGGAGTGGCACAAGTCCCCGGGCAGGGTCTGGAAAGGGGAACACACTCCCTGTCCCTGTCCGAGAGGTTCCATATATAACACTGAGGACTGGCACAAGTCCCCGGGCAGGGTCTGGAAAGGGGAACCCACTCCCTGTCCGTGCCCGAGAGGTTCCATATATAACCCTGGGGAGTGGCACATGTCCCCGGGCATGGTCTGGAAAGGGGAACCCACTCCCTGTCCCTGTCTGAGAGGTTGCATATAAAATTTTTTAAATCCTTTTCTTCTATACTCTCTCCTTGGCTTTGTAAAATTTTTAAAGATGCGTTAACCGTAGGTAAATAACCACAATCTTTTTATGATGCCTCCATTTCTCCAATTCTTAAAAAAGATAAAGACCCCACTGAATGAGCATCTTATCGGCCAATATCGTTGCTGAATGTGGATTCTAAGATTTTTACCCGAATTTTGCCCACTAGATTAGAAAATGTATTACCTCAAATTATCTCTGAAGATCAGACCGGATTTATTAAAAACTGTGATTCATCTTTTAACATTAGAAAATTTATTAATATAATTTATACTTCTTCATCTAAAATACCAGAATATCATTTCCTTAGATGCTGAAAAAGCATTCGATAGAGTTGAATGGCCATATTTATTTAATACGTTGCAGAATTTTAATTTTAGCTTGAAATTTATATCATGGATTAAATTAGTCTATTATAATCCTTTTGCTTCAGTTCTTACCAATAATCAAAGATTTCCTTTTTTTCAGTTGTCCCGTGGTACGAGGCAAGTCTGTCCTTTAAGTCCTCTATTATTTGACATTGCTTTGGAACCTTTAGCCGTTGCCATTCGTGAATCACCTAATATTTTTGGTATTACCCGTGGGTAAGGGACTTATAAGTTATCATTATATGCTGATGATTTGTTACTATACATATCTGACCCTGAGAGACCTATTCCTACTATTTCATCCTTGCTTGCTCAGTTTAGTAGCTTTTCTAGCTACAAACTGAATTTTAATAAGAGTGAATTATTTCCATTAAATATGCAAGTTCCAATTTATAAACACTTACCATTTAAAGTTGTCACAGATCTTTTTACTTATTTGGGTATTAAAATTACCAAGAAACATAAGGGTTTATTTAAAGTTAATTTTTTTACCTTTAATTGAACAAATCAAGCAACTTGTTACCAGGTGGTCCCCATTGTCTCTGTCATTGGTTGGTCGAATTAATACTATCAAGATGATAGTATTACCCAAATTTTTATATTTATTCCAAGCATTACCAATTTTTATTCCTAAATCTTTTTTTGATATTATTGACTCCAAAATATCCTCGTATGTGTGGCAGAGTAAAAATCCGAGATTAAGTAAAAAATATTTACAGAAACCTAAGAAGGAAGGTGGTTTTGCTTTGCCAAACCTGAGATTTTACTATTGGGCAGTTAATATTCAGTATTTAATATTTTGGACACAAGAATCGGTCATAGTACCTTGCCCACAATGGGTAAATCTGGAGTGTAAATCTGTACAAGACTTCTCATTGTTTTCTATTTTAGGATCTTCGCTTCCTTTTGCTTTATCTAAACCGAATAAACAAATAACTAATCCTATAGTTAAACATACATTAAGAATATGGTTTCAATTTCGTAAATTCTTTGGCTTGAATAATCAAGCCCTATTATATCTAACTTCTTTTTCCAGCCCTCTTTTATGGACCAAGTCTTTGTGTTATGGAAAACGAAAGGTATAACATGTTTTCGTGATCTATTTTTGGATAACAGTTTTATGTCCTTTGAACAGCTATCCAGCCTAAAACTCATTTTTTTTAGATACTTGCAAGTTAGAAATTTCTTGAATGTTATTATTTTCTGAAATTATGACCAGTGGACATTACAGAAAACATTCTAGCTCTGAATCCTTGCCAGAAGGGTTAAGTAGCCATCATTTATAATATGATCATGAAAATACAGCCAGGAGTATCAGAAATAATTCAGAAGGAATGGGGAAAAGAACTTCACTGTCTTATACCCACAGAGCAGTGGGAGAAAATTTTACAATTAGTCAATTCTTCTTCTATTTGTGCTAAACATGCCTAATACAATTTAACAATTTAAGGTTATTCATAGGGCTCACATATCCAAGGATAAACTCGCTCAATTGTATTCTTATGTTAATCCAACCAGTAACAGATGTCATTCTGAAGTCGCTTCATTGACCCACATGTTCTGGTCTTGCCCCTGTTTGCAAAATTATTGGAAAGATATTTTTGGTATTATTTCAACAGTTCTGAATATCAAATTGCAACCGCATCCTATTACTGCAATTTTCGGATTACCAATGGTGGATAATAGTCGTTTATCCCCCCTCAGCCCGGCGGATGATTGCATTTGTTACATTAATGGCTAGAAGATCTATCCTATTGAATTGGAAAGAAATTAATCCTCCAACTATATTTCAGTGCTTTTCTCAAACTATTTCTTGTTCGAGTTTAGAAAAAATTACAAGTGTTCTCTTTGTCCCTTCAGTTAAATTTGAAGAAACTTGGAGACCATTTATTCAACATTTTCATATAAGCTAAACTGACTTTTCCTAAACCTTACTTTTATTGTCCTTAATTATTTGGATGGAGGTGCGGAGTTATTGACGCTATAATTGATATAATGAAATGGCCCATGTCGGTTAGGTTTTTTTTTTTCATTTTTTTGGGGGGTAAGTTTTCTTATTTTCTCCATTTTTTCTAACCACTATGAGTTTGGGAGGTTAATATCATCTATTTATATTTATACTTTAACCAATTAATTATTTACCCTCAAGCTCTTTGTATTTATGTTTGTTTAAAATCAATAAAAAGATTTAAAAAGAAAGGACTACTCTGAGGAAAGGGTGGAATAGGCGCAACGGGCCGAGTGGCCAGGCATGCTCCTGTTACTTATTTTCTAAAGCACGAGTTTACCTTTGCGCCTTGTTCTCCCTTGGTTTTCAGCCGTTCGGATTGCACAGGGGAGCGGTGAGAGCACCGGAGATCCATCGGCAGCCGCTGCGGGGCAGCTCCCGGTCTCCGGCCTCACTCGGTCCCGGGTCCAAACCCCGGCCCGGCCGGGCGCTCAGCGTCCCGCCCACTGACACCCCTCAGCCAATGGGAGCATCCTTCTCCCAACAGTGATCGCTGATTGGCTGTGAGTGTCTGAGGACGGGCTGCTGCTGGGAGCTGGAGATGTCAGTCACAGTTTGTTCTCAGAATTAAAGAAAAATCCCCGAAACTCAAATTTCAAAATAAATTTTATAATCAGAGTACAGATAAGTCAGCACATAAAACCCCGAGAAGCATTTTCATGCGGACATACTTAGAAAAAGTACAGAATAGTAACCATAACAGAAGCAGGCAGTGAAAGATCAGCCAGAGTGCTGAAGGTAACAAACTGTGCAAATGCAAATACAGAAACAGGGATAAATAACAAGAGCATGAAATAACCGCAGCGGCTGCTGATGGATCTCCGGAGCTCTCACCGCTCCCCTGTGCAATCCGACAGGCTGAAGGCCAAGGGAGAACAAGGTGCAAATGTAAACTCGTGATTTAGAAACTAAGAAGCAGGAGCAGGCGTGGCCATACGGCCCGTTGTGCTGTTCAGCCCCTCATTCAGAACGTGGCCGATGTTTGACCTCAGCGCCACTTTCCTGCAACGTTCCCAACATCGCCGAGCCCCAAAATATGTCCGTTTAATTTAGAAAACTTGCGGAGAAAACTCCAAATATTCACTGCACTGTGTTGGAGAAATTTCTCCTCATCTCAGTCCTGCTGAGGTGATCACGGATTTTGAGTATGTGATCCCTGGTTCCACTGCCCAGCCAGGAGAAACATCATTCCTGCCCCTACCCTGTAAATACCCTGTGAGACTGTGTCTGTCTCAATCAGGAAGTTTCTCCATGTGAACCCTGTGTTAATGAAATTGGTGAGAGTTCTTTCAGACCAGCAGCTTTGACCACAAGAACACCAGACAGTGGTCAGCACGGAATGTCCTGCAGTTACTGCAGGAGAAGGACTGGATGGACACAATGGAGTGGTTCTCTGAGCAGACAGTCCAGACCATCTGGCAGAATGCCTCCTCTCCAGATCTCACCAACAGGCACCAAGACCTCGCCTGTCTGACGGCGAGAGGGTCCCTCCCAGTCTGATCCTTGCTGCATGCCCGGAGATCACTCCCACAGCGCGCTGCCCCGAGATTACTGCAGTGGAGACGAGAGGGGCCCTCCCAGTCTGATCCTTGCTGCATGCCCGGATATCAATCCCACAGCGCGCTGCCCCGAGATTACTGCATTGGAGACGAGACGGTCACTCACCTCTTTGCGGACTGTGGACTGGCGATGATCTGTGGAGAAAGATGCAAGGGCCTGTGTCACAGCAGCTGCGTGACAGAAGGCTCACTGATCCTCGGGCTGTTCCCAGGACGCGCAGGAAAATGGACAGCGAATGCTGCTGGAAGATCATCAACTCGGGGAAAGACGCCTGAAACTTGTTGGCCTGCCATCACATCGAGATGTCCGGAGAGCAGCGGTTCCCAACCTGGGGTCCACGGTTACTGGTATTGGTCTTTGGCATAAAAATGTTTGGGAACCCCTGTCGTACACGAATGCTGCCGACTGGCACATTCCAGACTACAGGGACACCATTGAAACTACAGGGATCCTTTACACTGGACAGGGAGCGGCCGGGTTGGCTGAGGAAGCCTCACAGTTATTGTTGTAGTGAACCACCCCAGGGGGGCACATGGCTTCTCCTTTCAGCGCAGGACTTCAATCGTCTTACAGGGGAAGGTCCTTCCGACCGCAGGGATGCGGCCTTTGGAGATTCCGCTGACATTTTTGTCGCACTCGGTTTTTAAGAGATGGGGTTGGTAGCCATATGGCCAACCCTCCTCCGCTCGTAACCGGGCTTAGACAGTCCATGGCCGCGTTCTCTTATCTGTTGCCCGTTTAGTGTTTTTTTTTTATCCCACACTAACCAAAATTTCCACTGAACACATCCAGCAGCAGAATGTTCATTGCCTGAGACTGCAGCGCGTGTAGTGGACAATCGCGGTACTGCAGGGGATCAGCAGCTCCCCGAACGTGAAAGCATTCTGAATCAGGAAGTGCTGGGAGTTAACATGGCTTCGAAAGGACCGGTCGAGAGTTTGAGCGAGGAGGTAATTTGTCCCGTCTGCCTGGATTTCTTCATCGATCCGGTTATTCTGGAGTGTGGGCACAACTTCTGTCGCTCTTGTATCACACGGTACTGGGAAAGGGAGCAGAGAAACTCCTGCCCGGAATGTAGAGAGGTGTTTGCTGACCGCACCCTCAGGGTGAATCGGGCCTTAGCAAATCTGACTGAAAAAGTTCGAAATCTAAACCTGAATCCGAAAGGGAAGGAAAGTAAACGTCACTGCGAGGAACATGAGGAAGAACTGAAGCTGTTTTGTGAAACGGACAAGACACTGATCTGTGTGATCTGTGCAGTGGCGGAGGAACACAGAGAGCACCGCTTCAAGCCGATTAAAGAAGCTGTTAACATCTACAAGGTAAAACTAACCCGAATTTGATCTTCACTCTATCCTCCATTCTTCTCCCTGGGACCACGGGAGCCTTCACATCGAACACATCATTCCCCGCAACTTCCGCCATCTCCAACGGGATTCTACCACCAAACACATCTCTCCCTCCAACAGCCCAGACCCACCCCTCCCCGCAACTCTCCGCTCTCTGTAAGGATCGTAAATTACGTACTATAACTCCATTATCCACTCGCTCCTCCCCACTGATCTCCCTCCTGGCACTGATACCTGCAAGCGGGACAAGGGCTACACCTGACTCCTAACCTCCTCCCTCGTCACCATTCAGAGCCGTAAACAGCCCAGTTCCTCCCGTTTCTCCCATGGTCGATTGTCCTCTCGTATTAGATTCCTTCTTCTCCAACTCTTTACCTCTTCCACCTGTCCCCTCTCAGCTTCTCACTTCATCACCCTCCCCCACGTCCCCCCTCACGTTGTCTCACCCGTCACCTGTCAGCTGGTTCTCATCCCCAACCTTTTTATTCTGGCTTCTGTCCCATTCCTTCCCAGTCCTAATGAAGGGTCTCATCCCGAATCACCGACTGCTTATTTCCCTTGAATAGATGCTGCCTGACTCACTGAGTTCCTCCGGCATTTTGTGTGATAATCGGGTTTGATCACCTGTTTCTTTTGATGCATCTTTGTTTCTATTTCCTTCACTCTCTGACTTCCAGGATCAGCTAAAATCTTCCTTAGACTCTCTCACTAAAAAGAAATCAGACTTCCAGGAAAAGGAGCAGCAACAGAAAGAGAAGATTTCCGGAGTTCAGGTGAGGCTTCCTGAGTGGAATTTCTGATATCACTGTCGAGTTTTGCTCCATTTAATGCAGAATAGCCGAGTATCGCAGCTCCAGTGACCTGGGTTCGATCCTGACCTCTGCTGCTGTCTGTGTGGAGTTTGCATGCTCTCCCTGTGACCATGACAGTTTCAGACACATTCTAAGGACATGCTGGATGAATGGCTAATTACCGTTAACGCTGTGAAGGTGGGAAGGGTGTGCGTGAATCATATGGGAGGTTATGGGTTAATAAGTGAGAATAGGTTTCAGGAAAACGTGAGGGAATGGTGTTGACGGGAATGCACTCAGAAGTAGCATGGACTCCAATAGACGAAACTTAACGACAAAAGGAAACAGAGCACAGCAATGCTGTATATTAATCTTCACCTTTCATTCGACAGGAACAGTCACACAGCGTTCACTCCCACATCACATCCCAGTTTGCTGAACTGCACCAGATTATCACTGAGAAAGAGCAGAGCTTACTCAGGGATCTCAGAGAAGAAGAGAAGAGGATTCTCAACCCAATGGAGAAAAATCTTCAGAAGATTCAAGAGAATATAAGGTTTATTCAGGAGGAAATCTCGAAGTTAAAGAAACGGATGTATCAAAAAGACAGTGTGATATTTCTTAAGGTGAGGGATTATATTTCAGTTTGTTTCGGTCAAAGGGCACTAAATGAACAGTGGTATATTTGAAATAAACACGGCACAGCGGCCAATTCTAACAAATCGATTGTCGCTGCTGTCGACCTCACACAAGTTGTTATATTTGCATGATGCGCCCTCCAATCACTCCAATAATGACATTTCAAAATGTCCAAGATACGCTTTCAGTCCTTCATTAGCAAAATGCAATCTTGAAGCGATGAAACTTCAGGGTAATTCATTGTAATGTAAGCTGCAACACCTGTCCCCTGTCCGCCTGTCCCCAGCTCAAAACTGCCCAGAACAAAGTACAGAGATGTAACGTTTTCCCTTCGCTTTTACCACGTCCCCACTCACGTGACGAGTTACCATAATAAACACGTAACACGGAATACAATGCAAACAGAAAACAGATGCGTTGCTCCTACACACAGCATTTACAAATGGCAGTAAACTGTTTCTCACCAGACAATTGATGCATCTATTCAGGGTTGTTGTTGTCCCATAATAATAAGATTATTAAGGGATTGGTCACGCTGGAGGCTGGAAGCATGTTCCCGCTGATGGGTGAGTCCAGAACTAGAGGCCACAGTTTAAGAATAAGGGGTAGGCCATTTAGAATAGTGATGCAGAAAAAGTTTTTCACCCAGAGAGTGGTGGATATGTGGAATGCTCTGCCCCAGAAGGCAGTGGAGGCCAAGTCTCTGGATGCCTTCAAGAGTTAGATAGAGCTCTTATAGATAGCGGGGTCAAGGGATGTGGTGAGAGGGCAGGAACGGGGTACTGATTGCGTATGATCAGCCATGATCACAGTGAATGGCGGTGCTGGCTAGAAGGGCCGAATAGCCTACTCCTGCACCTATTGTCTATTGTCCCAAAACTGGGCTTCCACAACTTCTGTACATCCCAGGACAGAATGCAAATCTCTCTGAAATTATTTACTCCGATCATAACACAGAGCTGCTGACTGTTTCCTTAATTACCGCATTAAATATCCTCTAAAACTCCCATTAACACCCAGTTCCAGTCACAGGCTGTGAGTGTGTCTGGTGTGGTGGGTGTGAGGGTCTCTCTGTCAATCAGTGAGAACAAAGAATGTGACCCAGAGATCAGACTTATCCTGCATATCCGGTTTCCATCAGATGGGAATCTTTCACTGTCTCTTTATTTTTTGGATACATTTCACGTGGGAATATATCCCATTCTCTATCATAAACAGGCCGTTAGGTCCATCTTCTATCAGTTTCCCTGCTTCACAATCCTCCTGCCACCTACTCACCACAACCAGCAACAGTGCCCCGAACTCCCTGGTCCCTCACGTGTTTATCCAGCCTCCCCATTACATTCAATCTCTGCTGTTCCATTTCATCCACTCCTGTGGCACTGAGTTCCACATCCTCCTCACGAAATTTCTTGTGGAATTTGTTAAAATGCATCTGGAATTACATCTCCCCACAAGTCTCCCCATAAATAGAGGTACTTTCTCCACCTGCTCACAATCACATACATCACTGATCTTAAATTCCTCCATCCTATCACACTGACGTCATATCCAGATGATAATGCACAGCCTGTCCTGTCTTCCCTGTGAGTTTCATCCTCTCAGTAATGGTCTGACATTCAGAAACTTTCCCTGTAATTTACCCCGTGGTTCTGTATTGTCCGTGTGTGTGAGTGATTGCGGGAGTGGGAATTTTCAACACCTTGTAATGATTTGGATGAAGTTCAGGATGTGGACAGTAAGTCCAAGTCTAATTGGATTTGTGTTTTATTTATTTCAGAAGGAAGCTCGTCGGAACAGAAGGTAGGACATGCTCTTTACTGAAACCCTGAATGGATTTGTAAAATAGTTCAGAATAGCAATTTATAACAAGCAGTTTAATATTTACAGGATTAATGACGATATACAGGAATTGTCAGTGACAGATGAGGCCCTACCTGTTGAAAAATTCGATCACCTCTATTTGTTGAAAACAGTGCTGAGAGAAACTCTTGATGCTACTAGTCGAGGTAAAACTTACAAAGATTCATTTTTCCTTGTGTTTGAAGCTCAATTTTGTTCCAATTTGAGGCAAAGATTGTCTGTAATACTGGGCTGCAGGGTTACTGAAGTTTATTTCACATCAACCCCACCGACTGGGAGGCATCACTGTCACATGGTCAGCTGGAGATGTCAGATCCCTGAACACACCAGCACAGAGTCACAATACAACCAATACACGGGACTGTCAGATGAACCACTGTGTCCTGATCCCAGGCACACTGCACTAACACACCAGGACATAAGTTTGAATCTACCAAAGGACCTGGGAATTTAACACTGACGATAATATTGTAGGGAATAAAAATGAGTATCAGTGTGGTGACAGGGATTGTCAGGAAAATACACAAGTCCTTCATGTGCCCTGTGAGTGCAGACTCTGACTGACACAGGTCTTCCCCCTTCCGGATCAGCATCTCTCACTGTTGTTAGAGGCAGAAGAGGGGAGTGGTCGTGATCGGGGACTGAATCGTCAGGGGAACAGACAGGAGAATCTATTGATGTGAACGGGACACCCGAATGGTATGTTGTCTCCTGGGTGCCAGGGTCAGGGATGCCTCGAATCGTGTCCGCAGCATTTTAGAGAGGGAGGGAAAAGAGCCAGATATTTTGGTAAATTTGTGACAATGACATTGGAAGTAAAAGCAAAGAGGTCCTGAAAATAGAATTGGGAGAGCTTGGTAGAAAGTTCAGAAGCAGCACCCCCAGGGTTGTAATTTCTGGATTGCTGCCGGTGCCACGTGCTGGTGAGGGTAGAAACAGGATAATTTGACAGATAAACATGGCTGAGAAGATGATGCTGGGGACAGGGATTCATGTTCCTGGATCATTGGGATCTGTTCTGGTGGAGGAATGACCTGCTCAAAAGGGATGGGTCGCACATCGACCCGAGGGAGAACAAAATTCTCACAGAGAGGATGATAGAGCTGTTGGGGAGGGTCTGAACTAATTTGGTGGCGGTGGGGGGGTGCTCGGGAACTGGAGTGAAGAGATAGGACTGATGGTAAGATGCAAAGATAGCGTGCAGTCAGACTGTCAGATAGGGCGGACAGATGCAAAGAGAAAATTGCAGCCAGCATGGTGAATATCAGTGCATTAGGGATGCAGAATTAAAAAGGGTAGCAGATACACTACACAAAGTGTTATATCTCAATGCATGAAGTATGAGAAATAAGGTGGATGATCTTGTTGCTCGATTACAGATTGTCAGGTATGATGTTGTGGCCATCACGGAATCGTGGCTGAAGGATGGTTGCAGTTGGGAGCTGAATGTTCAAGGTTACACAATGTATCGGAGGAAGGAAGGAAGGCTGATGGGGTGACGTGGCTCTGCTGGTAAATCAGCAGCTAGATGTGACATAGGATTGGAAGATGTTGAATCTTGTTGGTTGAGGTAAGGAACTGCAAAAGTAAAAATGACACTGACAGCAGTCATATACAGGCCTCCCAACAGTCAGTGGGTTGAGGCCCACAGATTACAACTGGAAATAGAAAAGGCTGATGAAAAGGACAATGTTACGATAATCATGGGAGATTTCGACATGCAGGTCAATTGGGAAAATCAGGTTGGTAAAGGATCTCAAGAGAGTGAGTTTGTTGAATGCAATGTGATGGCTTTCTAGAGCAGTTTGTCGTTGAGCCTACTCGGGGAACAGCTCTACTGGATTGGGTGTTATGTATTGAACCAGAGGTGAGTAGTTAAAAGAAACCTTAGGAAGCAGTGCTCACAACATGACTGAGTTCAACTTGAAATTTGATAACGAGAAAGTAAAGCCTGACTTTGTAGTATTTCAGAGAAATGAAATTACAGTGGTCTGAGAGAGGAGTTGACCAAAGCAAATTGGAAGAGATGCTGGCAGTGATGAGAGCAGAGCAGAAATGGTGTCAGTTCTGGGAAAATGATGAAGGTGAAGGATAGATGTATTCCAAAAATAAATAAATACTCAAATGGCAAAATAGTAAAACCGTGGCTGACAAGGGAAGACAAGCTAATGTAAAGGCAAAGAGAGGGCATACAACAAAACAAACATTAGCAGGAAGACAGAGGATTGGGAAGCATTTACATATCTACAGAGAGGAATTGAAAGAATGATTGGGATAAAAAAAAACAAGAAATTTATTTGATTTGAATTGAATTGACTTTATTACTTACATCCTTCATATACATGATCAAAAATCTTAACATTACATCTCCGTCTAAATGTGCAATGTGCAATTTATAGAAATTTATGATGAATACTATGCACAACAGGCGGGGTAATATAACATAGAAATACAGTTGGGTCCACATGAGTTAATCAGTCTGTTGGCCTGGTTGAAGAAGCAGTCCCGGAGCCTGTTGGTCCTGGCATTTAATCTGTGGTTTAGAATAGCATTCAATTCAAGAGCAGGGATGTGATGCTGAGGCTTTATAAGGCAGTGGTGAAGCCTCACCTTGAGTATTGTGAACAATTTTGGACTCCTCATCTAAGAGAAGATGTGCTGGCATTGCAGAAGGTTTGTTTCATAAGGATGATTCCAGGAATGAAAGGGTTATCATACGAGGAACGTTTGATAGCTCTGTGTCTGTACTCGCTGGAATTTAGAAAGATGAGTGGGGATCTCATTGAAACCTTTCGAATGTTGAAAGTACTAGACAGAGTAGATGTGGAAAGGATGTTTCCCATGGCGGTGGAGATTAGGACAAGAGGGCACAGCCTCAAGATAGAGGGGTGTCTATTTAAAACAGATACAAAGAAATTTGGGCCAGCAGCTGGTGAATTTGTGGAACTTGTGTGTATTTAAGGCAGAGCTTGATAGGTTCTAGATTGGACACAGCATCAAAGGTTACGGGGAGAAGGCCAGGTAGTGGGGCTGAGGAGGAAAAATAAGGATCAGCCATGATTGAATGGCAGAGCAGACTCGATGGGCAAATGGCCTAATTCTGCTCCTATGTCTTATGGTGATCAGACCACTACATTGAAGCATTGTGAGAATGAGCTCGGACACACCAACAAGCATTGACATGCGTCAAGATTTCATCTCGGGAGAAGCACACACAGCATAACCGGCCTGGCAAAGCTCCCTCACACACATACACAGGAAGGTCTGGCAGATTGTAGTCAGAACCTCAGCAATGTACGTTGTTATTTCCCTCAGTAACCTGGAAACCAATCTCTTCAGAGACAGTCATTTATTCATTTAAACAACTCAATCACGTGTGATACATTGTCAACACACACCAGACATGTGATGACACACTGTAACATACAAATTCTTCAATGTGCACACTCTCCTTCAATGTGGATACACAGCACACGGATATTTACCACAATCAACAGACACACACACACACACACACACACACACACACACACACACACACACACACACACACACACACACACACACACACACACACACACACAATCAACACACACAGGATATACTATCAGAGTGTGACACACGGCCACAGAAATAGGCATAAATTCCCATTTAGGATTGAAATCTGCCGTCCTTACCCAGTCTGTCTGTTCTGTGGCACTGAGCTGCCTTCTGACGTGACGTCACATCAACACTTCACAGACAGACTCCAGGGTGAGATTCCTCAGGAGGATGATCTGGGAGGGTTTGATGGATGTTGAACTCACGGCCCACTTCATCAATCTGCAAGACTAAGATGTCTTCTTGAGCATGTCCCATTTGTGTGTGTTTGCCCCCCCCCCATCCCTCTAACCATTTCCTATCTGTGTACCTGCCCAAATTTATTTTAAAATATTTTATTTTTACCTGTTTCTACAGTGTCTGAGGGCAAATTCCATTTACCAACCTCCCTCTCTATGAGAATATTACCCGATAGACCACTCAGAAAAATTTCCTGTCTCACTTTCAATCTGAGCCCTCTGGTTCTGTACTGCCATTTCTTGGAAAAAGAAACATTATTTAAGTTCCTTATGAATTATTTACCTCAATAAGGGTTCATACCTGAACATCCTACACTACAGCTGAATAGCCCAAGCTTATCCACTCTCTGCTTTTAACCCAAGCCCCCAGTCCTGGTAACATCCTCCTGAAGCCTCCTGTCCAGTGTAATGACATCCTCCCCATACTCGGGAACCGGAAATGCAGAGAAAACTCCAAGTGTGGTCGATCATCGATATCAAAGGCCTTGCTGAATTTCATGTGGACAGTGTGGAATAGGCTGATGAATACAGGACTGAAAGTGTTTTTTTAGATTGGGACAAGAAGGGCGGCGTGGGAGCTAAATTCTGACGGAAGGCAGCTTTTTAAAAAAAAAACTTCGCGTACAAGAGCGGCGAGACTGCGCAGGACAGCGCGGAGAGTTGAAAAAGATGACCACCCTATACAGCGGGCAGCGGAGTGGGTGGCAGCAGAGTGTAGGGCTTTGGCTCAACGGGCTTAGGCGGTAACGGGAAGAGGCGAGAGCGAGGCACCGACTCTTTTTCTCCCCTTGGCAAATCGGCCCGGACAGACGGGAGAACAGCAGGGCACATTAGCTAACAGTTTAAAAAGTTCGTGTGCTTGGCGAAGTAAGTGGGTGAGTAGACCTATCTTTCTTTGTTTCATTCCTGTAGAATTAGGTAGCATGTCTGCAGGGTTAGTGCTTTATTCAGGGTGTCAGATGTGGGAATCCTGGGAGACCTCCAGCCTCCCTGATAGCCACATCTGCGCCAGGTGAACCGAGATTCAGCTCCTCGGAGACCGTGTTAGGGATCTGGATCTGCAGCTTGATAACCTACTGCTTATTAGAGAAAATGAAGAGGTGATAGACAGGAGCTACAGGGAGGTAGTCATCCCTAGTCTACAGGGGTCAGAAAACTGGGTGACTGTCAGGAGAGGGAAGGGAAATGCCCGGATAGTGGAGAGCACCCCTGTGGCTGCCCCCCTCAGCAACAAGTATATCGTTTCGGATGCTGTTGAGGGGGATGACCTGACAGGGGACGGCCACGATGACCGGGTCTCTGGCACTGAGCCTGGCGCTGTTGTGCAGGAGGGAAGGAGGGAGAAGAGGAATGCGGTAGTCATAGGGGATTCCATAGTCAGGGGAACAGACAGGAGATTCTGTGAGCCTGATAGAGATACCCGCATGGTGTGCTGCCTCCCAGGTTCCAGGGTACGGGATGACTCGGATCGGGTCCAGAATATCCTGAAGGGAGAGGGCGAGCAGCCAGCTGTCTTGGTACATGTGGGTACCAATGACATAGAGAGGAAAAGGGAGGAGGTCCTGAAGAGAGATTTCCGGGAGTTAGGAATGAAGCTGAGAAGCAGGACCTCCAGGGTAATAATCTCATGATTGCTACCTGTGCCACGTGCTAGCGAGGGCAAGAATAGTAGGATCAGGCTGATGAATGCGTGGCTGAGAGACTGGTGCAGGGGTCCGGGCTTCAGATTCTTGGATCATTGGGATCTCTTCAGTGGGAAGTATTACCTGTTCGAAAAGGACGGGTTGCACCTGAACCCGAAGCGGATCAATATCATAGCGGGAATGGTAAACCGAAATGATAGAGTGGAGGATGGGGAAAACAGAAATAAATCTAAGATAGTGAGCAGTAAAGATGTCAGGAAGGACAGGCAGGTGATGGGGATAATTTGCAGTCAATGGGTTGAGTTGCAGTGCAATCAAAACAAAAACTACAAATACTGGACTTCAGGTGTTATACTTAAATACACACAGCATAAGGAATAAGGTGGATGATCTTGATGTACAGCTACAGATTGGCAGGTATAATTTTGTGGCCATCACTGAGACGTGGCTAAAGGATGCATGTCTCTGAGAGCTGAACGTCCAAGGATACACGGTGTATCGGAAGGATAGGCAGGTAGGCAGAGGGGGCGGCGTGGCTTTATTGGTAAGAAATGATAATATGTCATTAGAAAGAGGTGACATAGGATCGGAAGAATCTTTATGGGTTGAGCTAAGAAATCGCAGGGGTAAAAGGACCCTGATGGCAGTTATATACAGGCCTCCTAACAGCTGCAATGAGGTGGACTACAAATTACAACAGGAAATAGAAAAGGCTTGACAGAAGGGCAGTGTTATGATAATTGCGGGGGATTTTAACATGCGAGTGGATTGGGAAAATCAGGTTGACACTGGATCTCAAGAGAGAGAATTTGTAGAATGTCTACGAGATGGCTTTTCAGAACAGCTTGTTGTTGAGCCCACTAGGGGATCAGAGATACTGGATTGGATATTGTGTAACGACCCAGAGGTGATTAGAGAGATTGAGGTGAAGGAACCGTTAGGAGGCAGTGATCATAAGATGTTTGAGTTCACTGTGAAATTTGAGAAAGAGAAGCCGAAATCTGATGTGTTGGTATTGCAGTGGACTAAAGGAAATTACAGTGGGACGAGAGAGGATCTGGCCAAATTTGACTGGAAAGGGACAGTAGCAGGAAGGACGGCAGAGCAGCAGTGGCTGGAGTTTATGCGCAAAGTGAGGAATGTGCAAGACAGATATATTCCAAAAAAGAAGACATTTTCAAATGGAAAAAGGTTGCGACCGTGGCTGAAAAGAGAAGTCAAAGCCAAAGTAAAAGCAAAGGAGAGGGCACTCAAGGAAGCAAAAATTAGTGGGAAGACAGAGGATTCAGAAGTTTTTAAAAGCGTACAAAAGGCAACTAAGAAACTAAGAACTAAGAAAGCTTTTTCAAGTATATAAAGAGTAAAAAAACAGGTGAGAGTGGATATAGGACTGATAGAAAATGATGCTGGAGAAATTGTAATGGGAGATAAGGAGATGGCTGAGGAACTGAACGAGTATTTGCATCTGTCCTCACTGAGGAAGATGTCAGCAGTATACCGGACACTCAAGAGTGTCAGGGAAGAGAAGTGTGCGCAGTCACAATTACGACAGAGAAAGTACTCAGGAAGCTGAATAGTCTAAGGGTAGATAGATCTCCAGGACCAGATGGAATGCACCCTTGTGTTTTGAAGGAAGTAGCTGTGGAGATCGCGGAGGCATTAGCAATGATCTTTCAAAAGTCAATAGATTCTGGCATGGTTCCGGAGGAGTGGAAGATTGCAAATGCCACTCTGGTATTTAAGAAGGGGGCAAGGAAGCAAAAAGTGAATTATAGACCTGTTAGCTTGAGAAGTGGTTGGGAAGTTTCTGGAGTCAATTGTCAAGGATGAGGTTACGGAGTACCTGGAGGCATATGACAAGATAGGCCAAACTCAGCATGGTTTCCTTAAAGGAAAATCCTGCCTGACAAACCCATTGAAATGTTTTGAGGTAATTACAAGTAGGCTAGACAAGGGAGATGCAGTGGATGTTGTGTATTTGGATTTTCAGACGGCCTTTGACAAGTTGCCGTACATGAGGCCGCTAAACAAGATAAGAGCCCATGGAATTATGGGAAAATTACATATGTGGATAGAGCATTGGCTGATTGGCAGGAAACAGTGTGGGAATAAAGGATCCCATTCTAGTTGTCTGCGGTAACCAGTGGTATTCCACAGGGGTCCGTGTTGGGGCCGCTTCTTTTTACGTTGTATATCAACGATTTGGATTATGGAATAGATTGCTTTGTGGCTAAGTTTGCTGATGATACAAAGATAGGTGGAGGGGACGGCAGTGCTGAGGAAACAGAGAGTCTGCAGAGCGACTTGGATAGATTGGGAGAATGGTCAAATAATTGGCAAATGAAATACAATGTCGAAAAGTGTATGGTCATGCACTTTGATAGAAGAAATAAACGGGCAGACTATTATTTAAATGGAGAGAGAATTCAAAGTTCTGAGATGCAACGGGACTTGGGAGTGCTCGTGCAGAATACCCTTAAGGTTAACCTCCAGGTTGAGTCGGTGGTGAAGAAGGTGAATGCAATGTTGGCATTCATTTCCAGAGGAATAGAGTATAGGAGCAGGGATGTGATGTTGAGGCTCTATAAGGAACTGGTAAGACCTCACTTGGAATACTGTGTGCAGTTTTGGGCTTCTTATTTAAGAAAGGATGTTCTGACATTGGAGATGGTTCAGAGAAGATTCACTAGAATGATTCCGGCAATGAAAGGGTTAACATGTGAGGACCATTTGACTGCTCTTGGACTGAACTCTGTGGAGTTTAGAAGAACGAGAAGGAGCCTCACAGAAACATGTCGAATGTTAAAAGGCATGGACAGAGTGGATGTGGCAAAGTTGTTTCCCATGATGGGGGAGTCTAGTACGAGAGAGCATGACTTAAGGATTGAAGGGCGACCATTCAGAACGGAGATGCGAAGAAAACTTTTTAGCCAGAGGGTGGTGAATCTGTGAATTTCTTGCGGCAGTGGAGGCCAGGTCATTGGGTGTATTTAAGGCAGAGATTGATAGGTATCTGAGTAGCCAGGGCATCAAAGGTCATGGTGAGAAGGTGGGGAGTGGGACTAAATGGGAGAATGGATCAGCTCATGATAAAAGAGCAGATTCGAAGGGCCGAATGGCCGGCCTCTGCTGCTTTGTCTTCTGGTCTTATTTGAATGCACCAGTATACGTAATAAGGATCTTGTAGCACAGGTAGAGTTTGGCAGGTACAAACTTAGGCAGGTGCGACTTTGGTTGAAGGAAGAAAGGCATAGACAATTCTGTAAACAGGGCTAAAATTCAATAATCACAGGTGCAAAGGGACATGGGTGTCTTTGTGCAGGATTCCCTGAAGGTTAACTTGCAGTTTGTGTCAGTGGTAAGATTGGCAAACTCAATGTTTGCTTTTATTTCGAGAGGATTAGAATACAAGAGCAAGGATGTAATTCTGAGGTTTTATAAGGCATTGGTCAGACCACACTTGGTGTATTGTGAGCAGTTTTGGGTCCCTTCTATTGGAAAACACGTGCTGGCATTGGAGGGGGGGCAGATGATTCACAAGAATAATTTCAGGAATGAAAGAGTTAACATATGAGGAGTGTTTGATGGTTCTGGGCCTGTACTCATGGGAGTTTAGAAGAATGGCTGATTTATTATCCCGTCAACCCTATTCGCCCGCCTCCTCCCCATAACTTTTGAGACTCTGACTAATCACGAAGTTTACTTATTAACTTCTGCTTTAAAAATCAAAAAGGAGAAAATCTGCAGATGCTGGTAATCCAAGCTACACTGGTCCTAATGAAGGGTCTTGCCAGATCTCTCTGACTCCTGTCTGGAGAGAGTTGATGTTGGGAGGATGTGGGTGGGTCGAGAACGGTAAGCACAGCCTCCGACTATAGGGATGTCCATTTCGGACAGAGATGAGGAGGAATTCCTTTATCCACAGGATAGTGAATCTGCCACAGGCAACTGTGGAGGCCAAATAATTGAGTATATTTAAAGCAGAGTAACACACACAAATTGTTGGGGGAACAGCAGGCCGGGAAGTTTCTATGGAAAACAGTAAACTGTCGACGGTTCAGACTGAAACACTTCATCAGGACCTGTGTTGCTTAAGGGTCCCTGCAAATTCATCCTCTGTCCTAATGAGGTGCTGCGGGGGATGGGCTGACCGAGTCTCCCCCCGGTCCCCGGGGCCGCGCTGCCCGAGTCTCCCCACGATCCCCGGGGCCGCGCTGACCGAGTCTGCCCCGGTCCCCGGGGCCGCGCTGCCCGAGTCTCCCCCCGATCCCCGGGGCCGCGTTGCCCGATTCTCCCCCCGATCCCCGGGGTAGCGTTGCCCGACTCTCCCCCCGATCCCCGGGGACTCTCTAATTCTCTGCTTCTCCCCCCAGTCTCTGTCACCCTGGATGTGGAAACGGCGGGTCCGTATCTCGAGGTGTCTGAGGATCGGAAGAATGTGAGATGGACCGGGACCCGGAGGAATCTCCCTGACACCGGGAATAGATTCACAGACTGGACTTGTGTGCTGGGATCGGAGGGATTCACATCGGGGAGACATTACTGGGAGGTGGAGGTGACGGGGATTCGGGTCTGGTGGCTGGGAGTCGCCGCAGAGTCTGTGGAGAGGAAGAGACGCGTCAGTCTGAGACCGGAGACCGGATTCTGGGTCATCAGGCGGGTTGGTGACGTGTTACATCGGGATTATGACGTGTTCGGTGATCCCACCTCCCCCGAGTCCCGTCTCGCTGCCGGTCCCATCCCCGGGAGGGTGGGAGTTTATCTCAGTTACGAGTCCGGGACAGTTTCATTTTACAACGCGGAGACCAAGTCGCATCTCCACACCTTCACTGGGAATAAATTCACGGGGAAACTTTATCCTTTCTTCGCGACCTGGGATGGAAAACAGTGGCTGAGAATCTGCTCCGGTTCCGCTCCGGGTCTGTAAACGGGTCGGGTCCCGGGACCGGCGTCAGGAGTAAAGTCCCTGTAAATATAAATGTGCGGAGAGTGCAGCTAAATACGTGGCTAAGGAGATGGTGCAGGAGGGAGGGCGTCATGTTTCTGGACAATTGGGCTTTGTTCTCGGGAAGGTGGGGCCTGTTCCGTCGGGACGGTTTGTCCCTGAACTGGAGGAGGACTAACATTCTTGCGGGTAGATTTGCTAGTGCTACTCCGGGGGATTCAATCTAGATTTGCAGAAGGAGGGGAACCACAGTGTTAGAGAAGATAGTGAGGTGGAGGAGGATAAGGAACATGAGAGGACCGCGTGTATAGACGGAAATGAAAAAAAAGCTTTATGCATGATATAAATATTCTCAGGTACATCTATTTCAATACAAGGAGTATTGTAGGTAGGGCAGATGAGTTTAGGGCGTGGGTTGACACGTGGGATTACGACATTACTGCTATTAGTGAGACTTGGTGGCAGGAGGGGCAGAGCTGGCAGCTTAATGTTCCGGTAAAATTGGGGAAGGGCCAATTTTGTGGAAATGAAAAAGGATCTAGGAAGAGTGGATTGGGATAAGTTTTTTCCTGACAAGGCCTCCAAAGGCGAAATTCTGAGAGTGCAGAGTTTGAACGTTCCTGCCAGGATTAAAGGCAAAGTTAACAGGCATAGGGAACCTTGGTTTTCAAGGGATATTGGTGATCTGGTTAAGAAAACGGGAGAAGTGTATAGCAGGTATAGGCAACAAAGAACAAATGAGGTACTTGAAGAGTATAGACAATGTAAGAAAATACTAAAGAAGGAAATCAGGAAGGCAAAAAGACAGGAGATTGCTTTGGCTGATAATGTGAATGTAAACCCAAAGGATTTCTACAAATATATTGAGAGTAAATGGATAGTAAGGGACAGAATTGTTCCCCTGGAAGATCAGAGTGTGGAGCCTCACGAGATGGGGGAGATCATAAACAGTTTTTTTGCATCGGTATTTACTCAGGAAACTGGCATAGTGTATATGGAAGGAAGGGAAACAAGCAGTAGTGTCATGGAACATTTGTAGATTAAAGAGGAGGAGGTGATTGCTGCCTTACAGCGAATAAAGGTAGATAAATCCCCCGCGCCTGACTTGATATTTTCTCGGACGTTGAGAGAGACTAGTGTAGAAATTGCAGGGGTCCTGACAGAAATATTTAAAATGTCCTCAGCCACGGGTGCAGTGCCGGAGGATTGGAGGGTAGCTCATGTTATTCCGTTGTTTAAAAAAGGCTCCAATAGTAAACCAGGTAACTACAGGCCGGTGAGCCTGACATCAGTGTAGGTAAATTATTGGAAGGTGTTCTGAGAGATCGCATATACAAGTATTTGACAGCGAAGGGCTGATTAAGGATAGTCAGTATGGCTTTGTGCGTGGTAGATCGTGTTTAATGAATGTTGTAGTGTTTTTCGAGGAGGTGACCAAGAAAGTAGATGAAGGAAAGGCTGTGGATGTTGTCTACATGAACCTCAGTAAGGCCTTTGACAAGGTCCCACATGGGAGGTTAGTTCAGAAGGTTCAGACACTAGGTATCCATAGAGAGGTTGGAAACTGGATTCGAAATTGGCTGTGTGGGAGAAGACAGAGAGTGGTAGTGGATGATCGCTTCTCAGCCTGGAGGCCTGTGACTAGTGGTGCACCTCAGGGATCTATGCTGGGACCATTGTCGTTTGTTGTCTATATCAATGATATAGATGTGGTCAATTGGATCAGCAACTTTGCTGATGACACCAAGACTGGAGGCGTTGTGGACAGCGAGGAAGGCTTTCAAAGCTTGCCGAGGGATCTGGACCAACTGGAAAAATGGGCCAGAAAATGACAGATGGAATTTAATGCAGACAAGCGTGAGGTGTTGCATTTTGGAAGGACAAACCAAGGTAGGACATACACAGTAAATGGTAGGGCACAGAGGAGTGCGGAGAAACACAGGGATCTGGGAGTTCAGGTACATAATTCCCAGAAAGTGGCGTCACAGGTAGACAGGGTTGTAAAGAAGGCCTTTGGCATCCTGGCACTCATAAATCAAAGTACTGAGTATAGGAGTTGGGATGTTATGCTGAGGTTGTATAAGGCATTGCTGAGGCCAAATTTGGAGTATTCTCTGCAGTTCTGTTCACCTAACTACAGGAAGGATATCAGTAAGATTGAAAGATTGCAGAGAAGATTTACTAGGATGTTGCCAGGACTTCAGGAGTTGAGTTACAGGGAAAGATTGAACAGGTTAGGACTTTATTCCTTGGAGCGTAGAAGAATGAGGGGAGATTTGATGAAGGTTTACAAAATTATGAGGGGTATAGACAGTAAATGTGAGTAGGTTCTTTCCACTTAGATTAGGAAAAATAAAAACGGGAGGACATAGCTTTAGGGTGAAAGGGGAAAGGTTTAGGGGGAATATGAGGAGGAACTTCTTCACTCAGAGAGTATTGGGAGTGTGGAACGAGCTGCCATCTGACGTGGTAAATGGGGGCTCACTCTTAAGTTTTAAGAATAAATTGGATAGATACATGGATGGGAGAGGTTTGGAGGGTTATGGACTGGGTGCAGGTCAATGGGACGAGCGGAATAAAGTTTCCGCACAGACTAGAAGCGCCAAATGGCCTGTTTTCTGTGCTGTAGTGTTCTGTGGTTCTATGGAGTGAAATAAACACGAGATGAGAATTATCGATCGATTAATTTTAACTCGTTCACCGCATCCGTCAACCGAACAGAAACACCAGGGATTCAGCAGCAGCTGCGGGCGGCGGGTCCTGAGCTCCCCCGGGTCCTAAAGTCCACCCTTAATGCGACAGGTTAAATGGGACAAGTGGGGGCAGTGCTGACCGGAAAAGACAGTGAAGATTGTTCATTAAGTTCATCTGCCATTTCTTTGTCCCCCATTACTACTTCACCAGCATCATTTTCCAGTGGTCCTGTATCAACTCCCATCTCCCTTTCACTCTTCATGTAACTGAAAACTAAACTTTTAGTATCCTGATTTATATTATTGGCCAGTTTGCCCTCATATTTCTTCTTTACCATTCTTATGGCTTTTTCTGTTGCCTTTTGTTGGATTTTAAGTGTAAAGCGGGTTTCTTCTTTTTTCTTTGTTACCGTGTATGTAATCAAAATGGCTTCTTTGTCTTGTTAAAAGTACGAATGCTTCTTTGTTCTGATAAGTGCTGGAAGTCTGTTTGGGTTAAAATTACTGATATCGTGAATTGTATTTGTTTGTTAACCAATGGGGAATGTTATTCTGTTTTGTGAGGCTGGGAACTTGGGGGAGGGTTTTTTTTCGCGGGCTTTTGGTGAGGGGAGAGAGCGCGTGGGTGAGCGGCAGTTATTTGAAGCTGGAGCTCGCGAGCGGGAACGGGAGAGTCGGGAGGAAGACGGCGAGGAAGGTGGACGTGTGCTGCACTGTTCGGAAGACCACCGGGCGTGGTCCTACGGGCGAAGACGTGGAGGTCGGAAGCAAGCGAGCGGGTGTCCGAGGCCCGAGGTTTTCGGTGAGGAGAGGAGATGAAGACAGATTCGTGTGGAGCGTCTGGTCGACCACCGTGGTTGGTCCCGGGCGGCGGGTCGAGGAGTTCGGAGGGGGGCGAATGGTGGCCAGAAGACTTCAGTAGTTGAGCTCCAACGGTTGTACACGAAGTGGTTTGGACTTTGATAAGTTTGGCGCCTTTTCTTTATTTTCTTTTCCTCCATATGTACTGTATCGTTATTAATCACTTAGTTATAGTAATCTTTATAAATTGTACTCATTTAATCGCATATGGTGTACTGTCTGTTCTTTGGCGAGGCGGGGACATCACACAACATCCACACCAGCTGATTACCAGTTTGGCGGGGCCGAAGGCTGCTCCCCCTAGACGAGAACGAGCTGAGCGAGCCTGAGGCGACCGAGGGATTACATTGTGGGGGCTCGTTCGGGATTGATTTCTGTGGAAGCTGTGTGATCACCCTCTTTAGATTATGTCTGCGGCGAAGAGCTGGTGTGCCTTTGCGGGTGTGCGATTGCTGGTTATCACTGCGTGTGTGTTGGGTGAGTGGCAGTGCTTGGCTGAGGGAAGGCGACAGGGATTGGTTGAAAGTTTGAGTAGGCGGGCTGGTAGCGTTGTTAGAACTGTCGGGTACAATTACCTCGAAGTGACAGCTGCCAGTTCTGGGAATGTGTGGGAAAATGCGTGTGGTTCGACTGGAAGTCAAATGCCGCAGCTGGGGGGCTTATCATATCCGTGGCAGGAGATTGGTGGAAAGTTTTTAGGGTATCCCTTTTGGCTAGGGGGGCAGATAAATTGCTTGTGGTGCCAAGGGGATCTGTCAAGGGGATGAGTTGTTCCATTGATCCGAGAGGTGTCGGGAAAATTAGAGGAAGCCCAGTGGGGGAACGGCTTGGGGTCTCTGGGGGAGCACGTTCCCAGCAATGTACCAAGGAACTCCCGAAAGGAACAGACCCTGTTCCTGAAGGCTAAGAGGGACCAAGCGCACAGGTGTTGTTACGGATGGATGGAAGTGAAGTTAAAGCCATCCTCGGCACCGGGGCGCCGGTTAAGTTGCTGTACAGTTTGTTTTATAACCGTTATTGGAAGCATTTACCCTTGACGACATTGAGGGCACTGGAGATTTGGGGTACCAGTGCCGGTGATTATTCAGACGACGGTTGTTGGTCAGTGAAAATGGAGTTCTCAGAGGCAAATGTGGAGGTGACAGAGGATCGTGAATCGTTAATGCTGATGTGTCCGGACACTGTTGAGACGGGCAGCGTTTCGGTTCTGGAGAGAACCAATATCCTGCTGGTGCGCTTAGGGGCCTGCCCGGAGGAGGCGGGTGAGCGCTGTTTGGAGGCATTGTCAATGCACCCAGAGTTTCGAGCTGCTTGTGCGGAAGTGTGTAGCAGCATTGGGCCGATACCGAATTCAAACAAGAGCCGGTGGTGGTACGGCCTGGGGGAAGTATCTGAGGGTGAGACCCTCTTAGTGGACGCTGCGAAATACCACGAGGGAGGGGAGTTGACCGCTGAAGACACCTCGGAGAGAGAGAGGTTCCGGCGACTGGCCCCTGAAGCTGTGGAAGACGTAGGCAGCGTGCGTGTGGATTATATTGCGCTGAAGAGGCGCACTGTCAGTGACCAGAATATGGCCCTGAGGGCTGAAGAGGCGATGGCCTATCTGAGTGGTGCGAAGTGGTTTAAGGTGCTGGATCTGAGGAGTGGCTGTTGCCAGATCCCGATGAGTGGGGCCGACAAAGATAAGACGGCCGTTATAAGTTCCCTAGGAGTCTTCCGGTCCGAAAAGATGCCACAGGGTATATCCGGAGCACTTGCAACCTTCCCGCGGGGCATGTGGAAGACCATGGGGGTGTGGAGGCGTTTGGAGTTTTGTTGTATGTGGATGATCTCCTGGTATTTGGATTTGCCTCAGGAGAATATGAAGGGAGGTCGTTGCAGGAGTGGCTGAGAACTACAGAATTAAAGTGTTTTCTGGACACGTGCCAGGGCTGGCGAAGGTCGCCGCTCGTGAGTGACTGTCTCTACGGAATCAAGTTTGAAATGAAGACGGAGAGACTGGAGAAGGTTGATCTGGAAGAAGAAATGAGGAAGAATACGGATTCGAAGGATGATGTGCTGGATGTGTGGTACATGCTGCCTTTTGCTGACTTTCCCTCGATTGAGGAAGAGACCTTTGGCCCTTCTGCCACTGAGTCAGCTGTAGTGGGGAGGGTTAGCTGTGTGCAGTGTGGGGCATGAGTGAGAGGTTGAGACAGGAGTTGGTAGTGGGCCCAAGGTATCCCCAGTTGTGTCCTAGCCTGAAGGGTTTAGGTGAGGGGGTACGGAGGTCTCAGAAGGGTTAGGGAACTCCCAGATAGTTGGCCTATGTAGCGCCTGAGGAACAGGGCGTGAGGTTTACTGTGTGGGGAGGAGATGTCACTGTTTGTGCTTGGGTTAGGGTGTGTTGGCAGGAAAGGTGGCGAGGTATTTAATAGTCATGAGGACATGACTTTTATTTGGTGGCGGGAGAGTGTAAAGGGGGTTTCTTCTTTTTTCATTGTTACCGTGTATGTAATCAAAATGTCTTCTTTGTCTTGTTAAAAGTACGAATGCTTCTTTGTTATGATAAGTGCTGGAAGTCTGTTTGGGTTAAAATTACTGATATCGTGAATTGTATTTGTTTGTTAACCAATGGGGAATGTTATTCTGTTTTCTGAGGCTGGAAACTTGGGGGAGGGTTTCTTTTCCACGGGCTTTTGGTGAGGGGAGAGAGCAGGTGGTGAGTGGCAGTTATTTGAAGCTGGAGCTCGCGAGCGGGAACGGGGGGAGTCGGAAGGAAGACGGCGAGTAAGGTGGACGTGTGCTGCACTGTTCGGAAGACCACCGGGCGTGGTCCTACGGGCGAAGACGTGGAGGTCGGAAGCAAGCGAGCGGGTGTCCGAGGCCCGAGGTTTTCGGTGAGGAGAGGAGATGAAGACAGATTCGTGTGGAGCGTCTGGTCGACCACCGTGGTTGGTCCCGGGCGGCGGGTCGAGGAGTTCGGAGGGGGTCGAATGGTGGCCAGAAGACTTCAGTAGTTGAGCTCCAACGGTTGTGCACGAAAGGGTTTGGACTTTGATAAGTTTGGCGCCTTTTCTTTATTTTCTTTTCCTCCATATATACTGGATCGTTATTAATCACTTAGTTAGAGTAATCTTTTTGAATTGTACTCATTTAATCGCATATGGTGTACTGTCTGTTCTTTGGCGAGGCGGGGACATCACACAGCATCCACACCAGCTGATTACCCAGTTTGGCGGGGCCGAAGGCTGCTCCCCCTAGACGAGAACGAGCTGAGCGAGCCTGAGGCGACCCAGGGGTTACATAAGAGCATCCCAATAATCCAACATCCCAATCACCTTAGCTACCTTATATGCCATTTCCTTAGGTTTAACACAATTAAATAGTATGTGTTTCGACAGTTTCATAATGACAAAATGTACACGACACAGAATGAAGTTTTCCAATTAGATACAAGGCATAATTAAGCATAGTGTGGTCATTTCTATGTCATGTCAATATCATTCATTCCCTTGTTTTAAGCCCTTCTATAAACCCAACAGGTTTATGTATTCTGTAAAGGTGTCTGTCCTTATGTCCATTATCCTACGTCTTGCCATAAGCCCCTAATTCTTAACACTACCAACCCTTTAGCTTCTAATTTGCTAAGTGGAAGGTCTATATCCACAGCTTAACATTTAACAGCTTTTGGTGCAAAACAGTCAACCCCATCATTTCCCTCAACAGTGTGATGTGCAGGGCCCATAATGTGCCGACATATAAATCAAACTTTATATATGAAATACCGTTTGACAAGTTTCCAACAGTCAATCTGACCTACTGCCAGAATGACCTGTTTAAGGCTCATCAAAACCGAAATGTATTCTGAGCAAATTGTAAGGACCAATTTCCTCCACCCACTGTACGCCTAAACTGTTGGCAAAGAATTCTGCTTTCTATGCTGATAAATGGCTGTAAGTCATTTCTTTATCCTTACCTGCAATTCAGGCACACAAAAACAGCCACACCAACATCCCCAGTTAAATTATCTTCTGATTCATCTGTAAAAATGGTTACTGTATGATAATAACTTTCATTAATATACTGATGAACCAACAGACTCTCAGGCAGAACCGAATCCGATCGTGTAACCTAAAATCAACTGAAGTCATTGGAAAAAACAAGGTGGGGTTACAGAGAAAGCTACAGTGGGACATATTGTATCATCAAGTACACCCATATCCCCAGCGTGGTAAGAACCCAGCCACCCAAAACAAAAAACACTCTTCTTGTGATGTCCCCAACCGTCCTCCAGCACACCTTTAACAGGATGATCATTTCCTTGCCCCCGCAAATTAATCCAGTATGTTGACATCAACTTGAACCTCTGTTACTTTGACGGCAATTGTCCCATTGCAATCAGTAAAGCCAAAACAGGAGACAACATTACTGCACTAGAAAACAATCTTAAAGTCTGTAATTGTATCACATACAAACATTTTTAATTTGAAAATCAAGCTGATCCATAAGCCACACAGACATAATCAAGAACAGATCAAATTAAACAAATATAATTGGTCAACAAAGATTTTCATGTTGCACCCAAGAATACCCACATAGTTGTCTGAGGAGAATTAAAGCTCCTTTACATTTATCAATTATTTTACTGATAGGTGCTTCCATGTCAGCTTATTATCCATCCACATACTGAGAAATCTTACCACTGACACTTCCTCCAGATATTAATGACATAATTTAAAATCAAGTGCAAGCCTATTAATGCTGTTTGTAAACCACGTAATGTGTTTTAACGACTGAAAGCTTAAAATCCTCATCAATCTGCCCACTGTTTGACCTATTAATTGTAAATTGCAATTAATACCTCTAATCTATAAAGCTACGTCATCTGTATATTGTGATTTACCCAGGGTATCCCATTTTCACATCTCAGAGATAGATAGATAGATAGATAGATAGATAGATAGATAGATAGATAGATAGATAGATAGATAGATAGATAGATAGATAGATAGATAGATACTTTATTCATCCCCATGGGGAAATTCAACTTTTTTTCCAATGTCCCATACACTTGTTGTAGCAAAACTAATTACATACAATACTTAACTCAGTAAAAAAATATGATATGCATCTAAATCACCGTTTAAAAAAGAATTAATAGCTTTTAAAAAGTTCTTAAGTCCTGGCGGTAGAATTGTAAAGCCTAATGGCATTGGGGAGTATTGACCTCTTCATCCTGTCTGAGGAGCATTGCATCGATAGTAACCTGTCACTGAAACTGCTTCTCTGTCTCTGGATCGTGCTATGTAGAGGATGTTCAGAGTTATCCACAATTGACCGTAGCCTACTCAGCGCCCTTCGCTCAGCTACCGATGTTAAACTCTCCAGTACTTTGCCCACGACAGAGCCCGCCTTCCTTACCAGTTTATTAAGACGTGAGGCGTCCCTCTTCTTAATGCTTCCTCCCCAACACGCCACCACAAAGAAGAGGGCGCTCTCCGCAACTGACCTATAGAACATCTTCAGCATCTCACTACAGACATTGAATGACGCCAACCTTCTTAGGAAGTACATTCGACTCTGTGCCTTCCTGCACAAGGCATCTGTGTTGGCAGTCCAGTCAAGCTTCTCGTCTAACTGTACTCCCAGATACTTGTAGGTCTTAACCTGCTCCACACGTTCTCCATTTATGATCATAATATCCATAATCATAATATTAAATAATGAAGGGCTACAAATACTGCCTTGTAGGATACCATTCTCTATGTCATAGAAACATAAACATAACATGCCGACCGCTACT